>NW_027203848.1:0-52056 GCF_024711535.1 Dipodomys merriami
AGAATTTTAACATCTTTGAGACACAACATCTCCAAGGCAAAGTTATAAAACTAGGAGACTGTAATATCCAGTGATTATGAGAACTAAATAATATCATAATATCATAAGGAAATCCTGCTAAAATAGAATTGGAGGCAGGCACTGGTGGATCACACCTGTAATTTTATACTTACTCAGGAGGCTGAAATCTAAGGATCCAGGTTCAAAGCCAGGCTGGGCACGAAAGTCCGAGAAACTTTTATCTCCATTGCACCACTAGAAAACCAGAAGTGGTGCTGTAGCTCAAGTGGTAGAGCACTAGCCTTGAGCTGAAGAGCTGAGGGTCAGTGCTCAGGCCCAGAGTTCAAGCCCCATGACCAACAACAACAACAAAAAAAGAATGGATCCGGGAGCCTTATGGCATCTCCATCCTGCCTGTACCTGTCCCTTATGTATAGGGTCTTAGCTTCTCCCTCTGAGGCATGGCTTGGTCCATTTGGTGGGTATAGGGTTAGATAGGGTGTAGGGAGTGCTGTAGGGAGTCTCCTTGGTTTCTCTGTCTCTACTGAGTCATTACTGCATTGTGAGATTTGCATGCATCATCTTGCTGGGTCCTTCTCCTCAGGCATCTTGTTGAATCATCTCTCTCCCATATTGGAGCTGGTCCTTGCTGTTATCCTTTACCTAGCCAGGGAGGCCTAACTCCTTCATGAAGGAATATGGAGGGAAGCTCAGACACAGAGCTACCTAAGAGAAAAATCTCCTCTTAAGTAGCTACCATATTAGGAAACAAAGGGACAGAGAGAGAGGCAGATTTGCCACAACTCCCCAATGTCTCTTCAAACTAACAGCAGTAAACATTGGTGGAACAATGAGTCTTCATCCCATCTTTCTACCTCTAAAATATGCATATTTCTTCATCAGTCTTTCTCTTACTCTCTCTTATTCTTATCTTCACTCCAACCTCCATTCTTCCATGGCCTTTTAGCCCCAATTGCCTCTACCATGCCTCTAATTTTCTTCTTTTCTTCCATCCATCCTCAAGCTTGCTCGTGATTCCCAAAGGTAGGGCTTGGAGATATTCAAGACCTTGAGAAATAGAGAGGTTGATGACTCCTATGTTGAATGAGAAAGAGGGGGAGTAAATAAACCTAAATGCAGCCTTCAGCATTCAGAAACATGGCTCGTGTTTTCATTGGCCCCAGAATTGTTTTGGAAAGCAGGAGAATGTTCTCTCAACACTTTTAATTTATTTATTGTTGCAAAGGAGAAGTGTAGCCTTGGAGATTTGAAACAAGTGAACTTCCAAGGCATAGTCCTAGGTATCAATATCACTTCCATCCCATTTGCACAGTTGTCTAGTAACGTGTGAGTGAGCCCCATCCATCTCTGACCCACTTGCATGGTCTTGCAGCCTCTCTCCTGTGGGAGTAAGACTTGTGTTAGTACAGTGCCAATCCCGTTATTAACTGTCTTCTTTGCAAGTGAAAACAATGTTTTAAAAAATGCTCACAGGTTTTAAAAAAATGCTCACAGGGCATAAGAGAGCAAGGCATGATTGGCTCTGAGAGATAAAGTGGGATGAAGCTGTATTTCAAAACTGTTATTTAAACAGAGTTGGCAGCTTCATCCATAGTAACTCTCTCTTCAGGATGGACAGAAACACAAACTCCCAAAAACCAGTCTGGCCAAGAAAGCTACATGGACGTCCAATGATTCTGACCTTTTATTCTGTTTACAAGAGAGCTGAAGTCCTGGCAGGAAAGGGGACAGGTCCTATAGGGACAAAATCCAAGTGGTGGTGTCAATGCAGTGATAATAGTCCCTTGTCATTCTGGTGTCATCTCTCAGTCTGTCCAAATCCAGGTGTTGTGAACTCCCTGGGGAGTAGTCTATGAAGAGATAAAAGGGGAAATGCAGTTCCTTGATCAGTTTCTCAGGAAGTGCTGAGAATCATGTCAGGCAAAGTGACATTCTTTTTCTATTGCTGGAGTTTTCTTTTTTTTGGGGGGGGGTCCGGTCTTGGGGCCTGAACTCTGGGCCTGGGTGCTGTCCCTCAGCTCTTCAGCTCAAGGCTAGCGCTCTATCACTTGAGCCACAGCGCCACTTCCGGCTTTTTTCTTTTTGCTTATGTGATGCTGAGGAATCGAACCCAGGGCCTCGAGCATGCAAGGCAAGCGCTCTACCACTGAGCCACCTTCCCAGCCCCTCTATTGCTGGAGTTTTCTGAATTGTCAATATGACACCATGCCTAGTACATCTCCAAGTGTGTATCTATAGGGAAGAGCATCATTTTCTGTTTTACTTTGCAATACAACACTTCCTCTTGCATTCTTAAATAGCATCTTTTTGTACAGATCATCCATGAAAGCTCTACTTTGGGACTTAGCTATATAATAGATATGTCTTACATTTATGGAGCTGACCAAGTCCATCTGCAGTTCACCTTTGTCTTATTAGAAAGAATTTGCATGGATCCAGTGAAACCTTGTATGATGTGTTCCTCAGGCAGTGGTAGGAAAGGACTTACAATTATGTGGCATCTCCATCCCTTCCATAAACTCCTTTCTCCAATCTTCCATCTTGTCTTGATTCCAGTAGGAATGGTAGGCATCTCTGAGGGAGGTATATTGGGCCAACATACAAGTCAGTAGCACTATATTTTCACAGAATACATTTCCCTGATGTGGTACAAACTCTATGTGTATCTGTGAGGGAAGCAGTCGTTGAAGGGGAGGCTTGACCTGGGAGGACACCAATGAGGTTTTACTGGGATAATTCAGGAAGGATGTGATACACTGCTGACACAGTAGCTACAGAAGAGAAGATGGACAGTGCTCCCTTTGTGTGTGTTCAAGGAAAAGATAGCAAGACAATGGTGAGGGACCTGAGGTGTGGTAACAAGGGTTAAAAATTTGATTTTTACTGAGTCCTCATCCATTCCGAATTAGCTAGTGTGAGGATGCTAATATTTGATCAAATTTTTTTAATGAAATGTCCCTCTACAGTCTAAAGAGTCATTTTACTTAAGTCAAATGATTGGGAAGCTATAAAGAAGCATGTAAGGCCAGGTGCCAGTAACTCATGCCTGTCATCCTAGCTACTGAGGAGGCTGAGATCTGAGGATAGCCATTTGAAGGTAGCCTGGGCAGAAAAGTCCCCATGAGATTCTTATCTCCAATTAACCACTAAGAAACTGGAAGTGGCACTGTGGCCAAGTGGTAGAGGGCTCACCTTCAGTAAAAGAAGCTCAGAGATAGCACCCAGGCCCAGAGTTCAAGCCCCAAGACTGGCTAATTGTGTATATATACTACATATATATGTGTATATATGTATACACACATATATACATGCACATACCTATATACATGTATATAGATAGATATGTATATGTATATAGAGAGAAACATAGACATATATACAAAAGCATACAGGAAGCTATGGGCTCATTAATAGGAATTATGTGGAGGAAGAGCTTTTTTGGACAATGGTTCCAATGTATACTGAACCAAGACTGTTGCTGGTGGCTCATGTCTGTAATCCTAGCTATTCAAGAGGCAGAGATTTGAGGGTAGAAGTTCAAAGTCAGACTGAGGAGGAAAAGCTATGAGAAATCTCAAATTAACCAGCAGAAGTCCTGAACGTGGAGCTGTGGTTCAACTGATAGAGCGCTAGCCTTAAGGAAAAAAGCTCCGGGACAGTGCCCAGGACCTGAGTTCAAGCCCTAGTACTGGCATGAAAACCAAACCAAACCACACAGAATAATCATAGGGCTTCTATCGCAGGCAGCTCACCTTTATACTCCATGAGCAGCCAGAAGAAATCTCCAAATTATCAAAGCCACCATATTGGATAATCTTTTTTCCTAAACAATTAACTTTATGTAATCCAAGACTTCAGTCAAACAAGAATCTCACTTTAAGGCTCATTTAAAGTGAGATATATTCCCAAAGTAATCAGAAGGTAAACTAGCTAGAAAGGATTTCTCAGTAGTGGGATGTTAAGAAAGAGAAGAAAAAGTGACACTCAGAGTTCTCTTACTAGTCTTCACAGATCATGATGTGTGAAAAGAATCACTTGAATTTATGTGTAACAAGGAAAGACAGTGTGGTTAATTTCCAGAAGGCCAATTAATGAGATTTCTGAACCAGGAGCTCAGCCTGAAATCCTAGCTATTAAGGAGACTGAGATTAGAGGACTGTGATTCAAGCCAGCCTAAGTAGGAAAATCTGTGAAAGTCTTATTTCCAATTAACCACTATAAAGCCAGTAGTGGATCTGTGGCTTAAGTAGTAGAGGGACAGCCTTGAGTAAAAAAACTAAGGGAGAGTATAAGGCCCTGAGTTGAAGCCATACTACTGACAAAATAAAGGAAGGGAAGAAGGGAATGAGGGAGAGGAAGTTAGGGAAGCAAAGGAAAGAAGGAAGGAGAATAAAATTGAATCACTGATGATAATTACTCTTAGTGATTCAGGAGTTCTTGGTTGTAATGACTTTTCTGTCATTAGAGGGCAGTGTTGAGTTTCCTAATGCAGTAATTACCAGAGCAAAATTGTGAGATCCTTTAGAGAGCTCATCAGAACTAGATCCTAATTTTGGCTCCACTAATTGCTCATTGCTGCTTTGCATCATTTTGAACTAAGTCCTTCTATGTAAAATGTGGTTCATATTTATACATAGTTACAGGCAACAACAACAACAAAAGACCTATGAAAGTCTCTTCAAATAGGAACCTAGATGGCCTTATTGAGTGGGGGATAATAAAGCAAGGTTTTGTTATTATCTAGGGAAATAGAGGGCAAGCATGATTAAGATTGAGATTGTGTAATATGAATTCGGCTTCCATCAATGTCTAAGTGTGATCTTTCATGATAAAGGCTGGCTTATGTTCCTCTTCCATATTACATGTTCCATGGTCATCATTCTCTCATCCTGACTGGGCAGGGATGTTTTCTTTGTTCCAAACCAAGTGAGAGTCAGTTCATTAACATGAACTCCTTACAATGACACAGATCTTGAATTTTTCTACCTTTCTATCATCAATATCTAATTCTAAAATAGAATGAGTATGTGGTGTTTTGCTTGTTTTTGTTTTTTAGTTTAGGCTGGACATCAGTGGCTCACACCTGTAATCCTAGCTACTCAAGAGGCTGAGATCTGAGGATCATAATTCAAAGCTAGCCAGGGCAGGAAAGTCCATGAGACTCATCTCCAATTAGCCGTCAGAAAAGCCAGAAATGACTTTGCTTTTACTGTGGTTCAAGTGGTAGATCATTAACCTTGAGTAAGACAGCTTAAGGACAGCACCCAGGCCCTGAGTTCTAGCCATAGGATTGGCACACACACAAAACAGTGTTCAATGTTTTCAGAAGTGGTGAGGTGTGACTCAAAGTAGTAGAGAGCTAGCTAGTAGAAGCTCAGGGATAGCACCCAGTTCAACAACAAATACCACACATATACATTGAAGCCAGCTCAAGATTTTTGTCTTCAGCTTTATTAGTATATAACTGTCTCTTCTAGTGCATAGACAGTAAGATCTCTGCTTAGTGTCTTCAGCTTCACAGATGTTTTAGTCTGTGAACCCTGGGGCTTCCCACTGTGTGACATTCACATGCAGAGGGAAGGCCTCCCTTTCCTGCAGCTTCCTGTATGTTATGTTCCAGCAGCTTCTGTCACCTTCTTGCAGCTCAGGCAGGCTCTTCCCCCAACCCCCCCCCAACCCCTTGGTCCCCACTCCCCTACTCCAGCCTTATCCTTTCAGGTCTCCTGCTTGGGACTCTCTGAATTATGTCCAGTCAGAGTCCTGCAGATTAAGTGATGCCTTGGGTAGGATTAAATCCAGAAAAGTTCCTTCTCCCATAGTCCAACTACTTCTCTCTTTAAAAAATATCATTTTGGCCATTTCTAAGGTCTTCATAAGTCCTTTGTGGCTGAATGCTGGTGGCTCACACCTATAATTCCAGCTACTCAGAAGGCTGAGGTCTAAGGATCTTAATTCAAAGCCAACCCAGGCAGGAAAGTTTATGAGACTTTTCTCTCCAGTTGACCACCAAAAAGCTGGAAATGGAGCTGTGGTAGAGGACCAACCTTGAGTGAAAAAAGTGAAAAAATTAAGAGACAGTGCCCAGGTTCAAGCCCAGGTATGGGAACAAAAATTAAAATCTTTTATCCGCTATTTGGCTCCTTGTTTAAATACTGTCTGTGGGAAGGGTAAATTTGTTAGAATCTTTATTATAAAGATTAGAACATCACTCAGTTGGTATTCCTAGGTTATAAAATGAGCTGAACTAAACAGAAATAGTGGCTTAGAGATACCATGTCTCATTAGATTTTATCTAAACCTTCTAGCAACTTTTTGTAAATTTGAAAAGGTACATAGAATAATAATTTCAGTAGTCTATTTTCTTCAACTCAACTGATTGCAAGTGTTACTATTTCTACAAATTACCAGTACAACATTAAGATGCTTTTCATTATTTTTACATTAAACCTGCAGTATGGATAATGGATTTTCAGCAGCCTAATTTAGGTGCTAAATCTTCAACAGTTTAAAAGAAATAATGTACTATTAAAACCATAGCTAAGTTCAATAAAAATCTTTAGATTGGTTCTATTTTAGTTGGACTTCAACGCAGGGCCTAGGTACTGTTTCTTAGCTCTTTCACTCAAGGCTAATGTTCTACCACTTTGGACACACAGCTGTACTTCTGGTTTTCTGGTTAATTGGGGATAAGAGTTGTATGGACTTTCCTGTTCAGACTGGTTGTGAACCACAATCCTCAGATATAATCCTCCTGGGTAGCTAGGACTACTGATAGGCATGAGAAAGTAGCTCCTGGCTTGTTTAAAACTTTTTTTGGGGGGGTCCAGTCGTGTGGCCTGAACTCTGGGCCTAGGTGCTGTCCCTCAGCTCTTCAGCTCAAGGCTAGCGCTCTACCACTTGAGCCATAGCGCCACTTCCGGCTTTTTTTCTTTTTGCTTATGTGGTGCTGAGGAATCGAACCCAGGGCCTCAAACATGCAAGGCAAGCGCTCTACCACTGAGCCACCTTCCCAGCCCTTGTTTAAAAGTTTTAAGGTAAATCAACAGAAAATAAAATAAAATTCAGTCACATGTTAAATGTCCCCAGGTGCTTGTGACTATTGGCTACCATATTGGACAAACTAGGCTTGGATGACAAGAAAGGATTTATTTTTATTTTTATTTTTGCTAAGCAAAGGAGATTTTCTAGAAGACTTGAAGTATAATGTTACAGAAATTAACATCTAATATGCCTGTAATCACTTTTAGGAAATGCAAGAAATAAATTATGTCTTTAAATATTTTAATATCTATGGGGCAGAAAAAGTTCCCTATGTGGGAGGCTGAGTATGGGAGGATTGTGATTTGAGGACAACTTAGGCAGAAGCTGGATGTGGTGGCACACAGCTGATGATAGCTAAAAGTAGGCATATCTGTCTATGGATCATGCCAGGGTGGAAAGTGAGACCCAATGCTTCACAGCAGCCAGTCAGAAATCTGGGCAGGGAGGTTGGGTAGTATCATGCCAGTCTAGGAAATACAAAGCCCTGAGTTCAAACTCTATTATGGAAAAAACAAATATTCCCCCATTTTACAAAAATCTTTTTCTAACACCAAAGCCAAATTAGTTTGCATAATGTACATCATTTGTGTGCAGAATATGTCAACAAATTACTGTTGTTTTAATACAACATATGTTCCTCCTTCTATGAATTTGCCCTTTTGGGATTCACATTTAATAATATCCTGGCTATAAAAGCCCACTGTGAAAGTGTTCCTTTTGTTATTGTTGACTGAATAATTAGAATGGTGATGTTGACTGTTTAAAAAATGAACTTTTGGTATGGTGGTTATAATTGCCTTCACTCCTGAGACAGAAGAGTGCTTGAATTGGCTGAGGTGAAATTCCAGCTTAGTGAAATAACTCTCATAAATGGTGTTTGACTGTGGGAACTAACATGTAGTTACAATTCAAATTTAAATAGATAAAATGTTTTCTTTTTCCAATTTGAAAAAGGACCATAGGGGAACTATCTGTTCCTGAATCAGAGTAGGAAACCCAAGGAGGACTTTCTGCTTTCTACCACCTAGGGAGTGTGGGAGGAATTCTTAGTAACTATAGCAGAGGAGGGGATCATGACTGGGAAGATTTTTTTTTAGAGGAGAATCTGTGCATGTGTAAGATTGTTATCCCATAATGTAAGTATATGAGTGAGATGCGACCTGTGTGCATGAGGCCCTAGTAGGACTTTATTGCCCAAAGGTCAAGCTAAAGGCACAAGGGGTTCCACTACACACATACCTCAATTTCCATTAGAACTGGCCTAGAATTGTAAGCACTCCCTGACCACAAAGGAAGTGGCATGGGAGGTACTGGGGAAGAGGAAGAGCTCAAGGTGTCTAGGCACCCATGACTAGGAGAGGGGTGTTGATCTGTGCATTCTTTCTCTGGGATGTGGAAGTATTAACATTTAGATTAATTTCTCAAGGCAGTTGTGCTATCGGATTTCTCTCTCTGGCCAGTTCACTTTAAATGTCTGTAACGCCTAAGGTCTCCTGTGAACTTCAGGAGTAGAAATGTTTGTGGAGAAGGGATTGAATCCATTCCGTCGTCCCTCAGCACCTCTGCACAGACCTTCTCTGTGTTCAGAATGGCAATGCATTTGTAAAGGTGTAAGCCTTTACATTCCCAGGACCTTAAAAGGGCAGTTTCTCCAGGTCTCTGAATGGGGCAATTGCTTGGCCAGGTCAGAGATAGAACCTCCTCCCTCCTCCTCCTCTACCTCCTCCTCCTCTACCTATTCCTCCATTCCCTCCTCCTCCATTCCCTCCTCCTCCTTCTCTCCTTCTTCCTCCTCCTCCTTCTTCCTCCTCCTACTCCTCTTCCTCCTCCTCCTCTTCCTCCTCCTCCTCCTCCTCTTCCTCCTCCTCCTCCTCCTCTTCCTCCTCCTCCTGCTCTTCCTCCTCCTCCTCCTCTTCTTCTTCTTCTTTTTCTTTTTCTTCTTCTTCTTCTTCTTCTTCTTCTTCTTCTTCTTCTTCTTCTTCTTCTTCTTCTTCTTCTTCTTCTTCTTCTTCTTCTTCTTCTTCTTCTTCTTCTTCTTCTTCTTCTTCTTCTTCTTCTTCTTCTTCTTCTTCTTCTTCTTCTTCTTCTTCTTCTTCTATTCTTCTTCTGTTCTTCTTCTCTCCTTTCCTCCTTCCCTTCCCTGAAAGTATTCCAGCCACCCCATATTTGGGAAGTAAGTCTAAATTTATTGATAATGCTAAGTTTTGTGTCTGTATATGCTTTGTAAAATAAAACAAAAAAAAGTCTTATGCATTGCTTATCAAAAAAGATGTGTTTTATCTCTTTGAAAGACTTAACTCTGAGCTGTCTCAGGACAGCACAATTTCAGACGTCTATACTCCTGTGCATCTGTTGGTCTGCCGAGGTGACAATAAAGACTCCTATAATTTGGCTTATTAATTGTGGCATCTTTTGTTTTGTTACTGATTGGGTTACAACAATCAGAGCTCAGCCTCCTAAGTAGCTATGATTATAGGTGGGAGCCACTGCCTTTCTGTTCACATCAAATATTCATGCAACTGTTTCAAGTCAAGTACACTGAAGGGAGAGATTGGGAGAAGAAATCTGGGGTTTGCAGGGTGGCTATCAGATGAATGATTCTAAATTACAGAACGGAGACAGATTTATATGTAATCAATTTGGATTTGCTTTCCCATCTTTAAGTGTAAGAACCAGCCAGGCAGTTCATGTCTTTGCAACCAACTGAATTCAGTTCTGAGTCTCAATTTTCTAGTTGCCAAGTGTTGGGGTCTCCCTCTCCTTGTCTCAAGAAGTAACGCTGATCAAAACGTATTGTATTTACTTATTAAATGAAAGCTCCTATGCATAACTACTTAAAGATTATTCTTTGAAAAGAAATTTTTTTTAAAAGAGGAGAAAACTTTAGCAATGTGGCTTAAGTAGTTAATGTAACTAAAAAGGAAAATTTTAAAGGCCATAAAAGCTGGCCAAAGCAGGAACTTGTAACAGGATGTAACTAATACAAGGAAATAGGACTTAATTAAAATAGCTTTTTATTTCAAAGGTTATGCAAAGTTGTATGGAGAAAGAAACCAAATTTTGACCAAAGATTGTAACTCTTTTTTTTGTCCTAGGACTTGAACTCAGGGCCTGGGCATTGTCCCTTCCTCAAGATTAGCATTCTAGTACTTTGAACCACAGGTCAACTCCTGGTTTGGGGGTGGGTAATTGTACATAAAAGTCTCACAGATTTTCCTGCCAGGGCTGGTCTCAACCCTTGATCTTCAGATCTCAGCTTCCTGAATAGCCAGGATTACAGATATGAGGTACCAGAATATAGCTTGAAGACTGTACTTCTTATACTCCCTCCCCCCAGTTATGTATTCAAAGCTACTGATCCTGTCTATATTTCTGAAGAAGGGCTGAAGTGCTGTCTTCCCCCCTGTTTACAAGGTAATAAATGTCCTTTCTCTCGTCTTCACTGTGTGTCTTTATTTGGTTTATAGGGACAAGAGGCTGGAGCTGGTGTGTGGAATAGCTGGAAATTGGACCTAGGGTCTCCTATGCAGTAGTACACCAGCAATTCCTTCTACCATCAGGCTGTACCTTGAATGATATACCTGAGGAACAACCACATATGTCAAATGTCAGGTTTCTGAATGGAAGATTATTTTGAATTTTCTTTTGCAGGTTTTGTTTGTGGAGATGGCTGTAGTGGCATGCATGACCAGTTAAATTTCCTAGAGGACAAATGGGTGAGAGTGAATGGGGGAGGGGAGACAAGGAAGAGATGGAGGTCACTGGATTCTATTATATGGGAATAGTTTGCAAGATACAGAGAAGCCACATCTTGAGAGGTCAAATTGGGAATCTTTTTTTTTTTCTTTTGGTCAGTTGTGGGGCTTGAACTCTGGACCTGAGCACTGTCCCTCAGCTCTTCAACTTAAGATGAGTGCTCTACCACTTGAGCCACAGTGACAGTGTCACGGAATTTCCTGCCTGGGCTAGCTTTGAACTGTGATCCTCAGATCTCAGTCTCCTTAGTAGCTAGGATTATAGGTGTGAGCCATCAGCGCTTGGCTGGGAGTCTTTAGTAAAATGTCGGTGACTACCGGTAGATTCCTGTCCCAAACACCTGCAGCCCAGAACAGAGCTTGCACAAAGCTTTTAAAGGCAAAAACCATGTTGTGGGTGGGGACAAAGCTCACCACAAGCTAACCATATAGGATAACAATCAGGGGTGAGCATTCTCTATAGCAAAACTTTCCTGGGGATAAACAGTATCACATATATGCAACTAAAAAAATGGCCTGTCTCACCTCAAGGCTTTTCAAGAAGGTTCCCCTAACAAGTTCTCTTTTGGTTATGGTTGTTGTTGTTGTCAGTCATGGGTGCTGTCCCTTGAGCTTTTTTGCTCAAGGGTAGCACTCTACCTCTTTTGGGTTTTTTTGGTCGGGTCATGCGGCCTGAACACTGGGCCTGGGCGCTGTCCCTCAGCTCTTCAGCTCAAGGCTAGCACTATACCACTTGAACCATAACACCACTTCTGGCTTTTTTTCTTTTTGCTTATGTGGTGCTGAGGAATTGAACCCAGGGCCTCATGCATGCAAGGCAAGTGCTCTACCACTGAGCCACCTTCCCAGCCCCCACTCTACCTCTTTGATTCAGTTTTTCTGATTGTTAATTCGAGATGATATAAATCTCACAGACTTTCC
This sequence comes from Dipodomys merriami, assembly GCF_024711535.1. Lineage (NCBI taxonomy): Eukaryota > Metazoa > Chordata > Mammalia > Rodentia > Heteromyidae > Dipodomys > Dipodomys merriami. The sequence continues at coordinate 11,739 of NW_027203848.1, forward strand.
TGTCCAGTCTGGCTTTGAACCACAGTTCCCAGATCTCAGCCTCTTGAGTAGCTACATTTACAGGTGTGAGTCACCAGTGCCCAGCTTGTATCTAACTCTTGAGTGTTTTTTGTCATCTGTTTGTCACTGTATGCTCAAATCAGCCATCAAAATTGAGAACAATAGCATTAGGTGTGCTCAGAAAAAGAGCCTGTTCTCCTGTGAGTGATTTCATGACTTTCCCCAGGGGTGGCCAGACCTGTACTCAGTCCACAAAGACACCATGGCCTTCTTCTGATGGACTCTAAAGCATGAAGGGGGAGCCCCATCACCAGCGGCACTTTGTGGACATTATTTCCCACGCGTCCAGAGTTACATAGGATACCCTGCTCCCTGGGAAAGAAAGGGAGGGAAACTCCAACACTTGGCAACTAGAAAATTGACTCAGAACTGCATTTAGTTGGATATAGAGCAATGAACTGCTTGGCTATTTCTTGCACTTAAAGATGGGGAACCAAATCCATATTGATTACACACAAACTAGTCTCTACTCTGTAGTTCAGAATCATTCATCGGATAGCCACACTGCATGCCCCAAGATTTATTCTCCCAATTCTCTCTTCAGAGGCCTTGATTGGAAACAGTTCCATGCATATTTGATGTGAACAGAAAGGCAGTGGCTCCTACCTGTAATCCTACCTACTCAGGAAGCTGAGGTCTAAGTATACTGATTTGAAGCCAGCCCAGATAGAAAAATCTATGGGATTCTTATCTTCAACTAATGAGCAAAAAGCTAAAAGTAGAGTTTACTCAAGTGGTAAAATGCTAGCCTTGGGGAAAAAAATACTAAAGGACAGCTAGATCTTGGAGTTCAGTCCCTGTACTAGAATAAAAAGAAAAGGAAGGAGGGACAGGGAGGAAGGAAGGAAGTAAAGAAGAGGGAGGAAGGAAGAAGGAAAAAGAAAAAGGGAGGGAGGAAAGAAGAGGGGGTTAGAGGAAGAGAAGAAGGGAAGGAAACCTAGTCTCATATGTATCACTATGGTTCTATCTCTAGGCAAGTAATTGCTTCATTCAGAGACCTGGAGGAAGTTAATACTCTTTAAAGGTCCTGGGAATGTAAATGCTTACACCTTTACAAATGCACTTCCATTCTGCTGAAGAGAAAGGGTCTTTGCAGGAGCTCTGAGGGTAGATAGAATGGATGCAATCCTTCTCTACAAACATCATTTCTACTTTGAGGTGGAGACCTCAGTAGTTACAGCCATTGAAAGTGAGTTGACAAAGAGAGAAATCCAATAACACAACTGCCATGAGAAATTAATCTACATGATAATACTTTCACATCCCAGACTCCTCTGGGCCCAGGGTTTGAAAGAACTGTAGCCAACTGCAATGTTAGCAGAAGGAATTGCTAGTCAAGGGCACCCTGAGAAGAGATGAAGATCTCGTTCCTGATAGGATGGAATTCAATTAGAAACCACCACCCAAATTTTTCAAAGCAAACGAGCTTATGGCCTTTCCCTGATGCCTATGCCCAACGTCCAACAGAGACAGACATGTGGCATTTTCTGTTTCTTTTTGGAGTCCCAGGTTGGGAAAAGCATGTACTCAGATAGGACTATGGGAGAACTGAGCGTCCACATCAGGATACCACTAAAAAAAATGTATACCAAAAACTAATGGACAACAAATCAAAAGAGCTGCTTTTGCTAGTACTCTGCTGCTGCTGCTGCTGCTGTTCTGTTCTGTTCTGTTGCTCTAGCTACTGAGCCAGTATGGTGGAGTGGGGATTTTGCTGATTGGCTGTCTCCCTTTTCATGGACCCTGTTGATGGGTTGTCTCTTTTACAGACCATGGTTGGAAAGTTGCATGCATGGGGAATATCTTGGGAGCATCTTCCACTTAGTCCATTTCTTGCTCTTGGTGCACCTGGTCATTTTCTCCTGGCTATTGTGATTTCTCTGTCCACCATGTTTCCTTAAATGGGGTCTCCAAACTGACTTCCATCTGACAGCTATAGAAACACATGTTCCTCAATTGGGAATGTTTTCCTAAGTCTACCTGTCCATTAATGGGAACCAGTGAACCTGGTTAGCTCTGTGAGTGAGTTGAAGGAATCTTTACTCAAATACTCATGGCAATGAGAGGAGTTGTTACCATTTTGGAGTGAATTTCATACATGCAATTGCAAAACCCTGTATTCCATAATTTCAAGAAACATGTTTAAGCATGATTGCAAATGAGAAACTGTTGTAGTGAAAATCAAATTCAAGAACATATGTTGCTTTTTTTAAGTCAAATGTTATTTTATTTAAAGATATAAGTAAAGCAGGTGTTAGTACAATGTCAAGGACACTGATGACACAGTAGTTTAAAAAGATCCCTTATGAACCCCACACTATGGTGAAAAGATGGATATTAATCAAATTGTACTAATGAAACTGCACTGAGGGTTCTTCAAAAAATAGCCATCTCATTACTGTCATCCTAGCTAAACAGGAGGCTGAGATCTAAGGATCATGGTTCAAAGCCAGCTACAGCAGGGAAATCTATAATGTTCCTATCTCCAATCAACCAGGAAAGAGCTGGAAGTGGTTCAAGTGACACAGTACTAGCCTTGAGTAAAAAATGCTAAGAGATAGCACCCGGCCCTGAGTTCAAATCTTAGTACCAGCAAAAAAGAAAAGAAAAGAAATGGAGAGAGGGATTGGAGAAAGGAGAAGGAGTGTGGGGAAGGAGGGATGGAGAAAAAAGAGAGAGCAGAGCTTTGTTGTGTTTGAGTGATATGTGACCTAAAATGACACATGATAGGAAAGTAGCCCTGAGAAAGGAAGTGAGGGAAAGGGGAGGGGTGTAATAAAGAGTTTTGCGGGACTGGGAAAGTGGCTCAGTGTTAGAGTGCTTGCCTTGCATGCATGAAGCCCTGGGTTCGATTCCCCAGCACCACTTAAGCAAAAAGAAAAAGCCGGAAGTGGCACTGTGGCTCAAGTGGTAGAGTGCTAGCCTTGAGCTGAAGAGCTGAGGGACAGCACCCAGGCCCAGAGTTCAGGCCCCATGACCAGACCCAAAAAAAAAAAAAAAAAAAAAAGAGTTTTGCTGTATTTGAGCCATGTAAAGACCTAGTAATGACCTGATCAAGGGCCCTTGAAATGGGACAGGAAAAGCAAATGCTTTGTTCTCTGCAGCAGTTTCAGAGCTGATAAGCAGCTAGCTGGACCCAAAGCTATTCTATGAGGTCATAAAAGGACTATAGGCCAGGTGTTTGGTGGCTCATGCTTATAATCCTACCTACTCTGAAGGCTGAGATCTAAGGATCAAAGCCAGCTTGCACAGGAAAGTCCTTTAAGACTCTTATCTCCAATAAACTGCTCAGAATAACCAGGAGTTGTGCTGTGGCTCAAGTGGCAGAGCACTAGCCTTGAGCATAAAGAAGCTTAGGGACAGGCCCCAGGTCCTGAGTTCAAGCCCCGGGACTGGAAAAAAAACTATACACAGTGGCAACTTTTCTCAAAGGGAGGCAATAACATCCTAAACAACCTTGCCTGGGAACAGGGGATAGAATTGGGTGGACCCAAGTGTATGTTTCTAGAAAATTCTGACACATGATAAACTCAAAGTAAGAGCAATTGCTATTTCAAGAGGGAAATATGCCAGGTACCGTAAACATCAAGAAGTTCTCATAGAAGTTTTTTAACCTTAGACTTAAAGCTACAAGGCCAGTTCTAGCCACGTGAATATTGACAGCCTAAAACACTGGCTTTTCTTACCTGCTGTTTCCTTCATAGCCAGAGAGGCCCAATTATGTCACCGCCTTCAGCCCAGCAACAAACCATACCTGCTAATGCTTTCACCCCACCAGTGGCCACCACTAGAGCTGCAGCAGATCCTTATCTTGCTGTGTCACTGCCTGGAGAACTCAAGGAATGAAATCCACAGACAGCAAGGAGTAAGTGTTAAAAGTTTTCAATTTATGCATGTGAGAAGAGGAGAGAGAAAACGTTCTTGCTGGGTGCGAGGGGTCATGATAGCGGTTTGCCAACTAACTGGTTTAATCTATGGTGGGTTCTTTTCTTTTAATCTATATAGGTGTCATTTAACTTTTATGCTAATGATTTGCTGGAAGGTGACTTGCTCATTGGTCACGAACCATGATATTTTTAATTGGTCATTCCCTTTTAGCTATTGGGGCATGGAATTACCTAAAGATCATCCTCAATCTCTCTCTCTCTCTCTCTCTCTCTCTCTCTCTCTCTCTCTCTCTCTCTCTCTCTCTCTCTCTCTCCTCTCTTTCTCTCTCTTTCTCTCTCTCTCTCTCTCTCTCTCTCTCTCTCTCTCTCTCTCTCTCTCTCTCTCTCTCTCTCTCTCTCTCTCTCTCTCTCTCTGTCTCTCTCTCTCCTTTTTATTTATTTTTTTGCTGGTTTTGGGGCCTAACTCTGGGCCTGGGTGCTATCCCTCAGTTCTTCAGCTCAAGAGTAGCACTCTACCACTTGAGCCACAGTACCACTTCTGGCCTTTTCTGCTTATGGGTGTTGAGGAATCAAACCCAGGATCTCATGCATGCAAGGCAAGCACTCTACCACTAAGCCACCTTCCAGGACCTATTTTTCTTTCTTTTTTTAAGAGAAATCTTGCAGGCTTATTCCTGATTTCTTCTGCTGGATTAATCTACCTATTCCAAGATATCTCTTTCTTTCTTTCTTTCTTTCTTTCTTTCTTTTTCTTTTTCGTTTTTGTCAGTCCTGGGGCTTGAACTCACAGCCTCAGGGTTGTCCTTGAGCTCTTTTGCTCAATATGAGTGCTCTACACTTAGAGCGACAGTGCCACTTCCAGTTTTCTGGTGGTTAAATGGAGATAAGCTTCTCACAGAACTGAGCTGGCTTGGAGCATTGATCCTTAGATCTCAATTTCCTGAGTAGCTATGATTACAGGCGTACCAGCTCCCAATACTACAGTTCTTTACATCCACAGCACTTGTGTGAATGTAACATACTACATACAGTATAGTCTATGTGCTTTCTATTCCTGGGCATAAGGCCTGCTAATGGATTCACTACCTGTGGAAATGGCCTACGGTAGACTTTTTTGATTGAATGTTAGGCCCATTTCTCACAAATCCATTTTCTTCCCTTCTTTTTTCAAATATGTAAGCAGCACCAAGTTTTTATTTTCTCACATGTTGCTCATCCATTACGGGCTTTGTAGGTGCCTCCTCTAGTCACCTTCTCCTTTCCCCAGTACATCTGAACATCACCCCTGAAAGCTATAAGGGCTGGAAGGAGCAGCTGGCTGCTCCTTTATATTTGAGCTTAAGTGAATTAGAATGATCCCATCTCTGATCAGTCAATTCCAGGCGAGGCCTAATGTGGAAGAAAGAGCCTTCCTCCTGGATTTATTTATTTATCTATCTTTAAGTAGTTGTACAAAGAGGTTTCAATTCAACACATCAGTTTAGAAGTGCAGGGCATCTTTTTTAAAAAAAAATTGGTTTTTGGGTTTGAACTCAGAGCCTAGTTGCTGTTCCTGAGCTTCTTTACTCAAGGCTAGCCCTCTGCCACTTTGAGCTACAGCTCCCCTGCTGGTTTTCTTGTAGTTATTTGGAGATAAACTCATGGAATTTCCTGCTCAGGTCAGTTTGGAACCTTTATTCTCAAATCTCAGCCTCCTGAGTAGCTAGGATTATGGGCAAGAGTCACCAGCTATCAGCTGTACAATGCAGCTTGATCCACGCCATTCCTTCCATCATTCTTCCCATCTCTCCCAACCCCACCCAAGTTACCTAGTTCCATTTTAACAGATGTACATTGAATATGATGATTGCATTCTCCCACCCTTCCTCTCTCTATCCCTCCACACCATACCACGTCATCCACCTACCCCCCCACCTCAATTTCTAGCTTCCTGTTATCCATTTTGTTTGACTATTAGTTTTTCAAAGAATTCTCTCCTGCATATACCACGTTATTTCTGTTAATGATATACCATATACTTTAGTTAATACATTTGTAGTATGTATCTATGTATGTGTGTGTGTGTGTGTGTGTATATATGCACATGACCCAGTGTGTGCTTATATATATTTATAAATGAGGTCTCTCTTCCATCTATGAGAAACAACATGTGATCTTTTGTCTTTCTGGACCTGAGTTACTTCCTTTAACATAATTTTTTACCCTGACACCGGTGGCTTACACCTGTAATCCTAGCTACTTAGGAGGCTGAGAGCTGAGGATCATGGCCCAAAGCCAGCATAGGCAGGAGGGTCCATGAGACTCTTATCCCCAATGAACCACCAGAAAATTGGAAGTGTCACTATGGCTCAAAGGCTAGCCTTGAGCAGAAAAAGCTCAGGGTCAGCATTCAGACCCCAAGTTCAAGCCCCCCATCCAACAGAAACAAAACCAACTATAATTTTCCCCAGGCCCATTCATTTCTAGGCAGCTTCCTTTTCTCCCAGTATAGGCATTTGCAATTGCTGGCTACAGAAAGAGCTATTTAAACTCAAAAAAGTCTGGTACCTCACAGGGCTAAGGGGAGAGGTGAAATGATATAGACAGATCCTTGATGATATTATTAAAATGCAGAATCCTGCTAGCCTTGAAATTCATTTAAATGCTATACTTGCCAGTTCTATGAGCCTATAAATCCCCTTTATTGTTTAAGTCAATTTGAACTGTACTTTTTTCTTATTTCTAGCTCTAATGCACCCCAAATGCTATTGATCATTCCATTAAGGATAGCAATTTGACATGTTCAAAAGTCTTAAAAGTGTGTATTACCCTCCAAGCCAGTACTTCCTCGTCTCAGAATTTATCCTAGGTAAACAGTTGAGTGGCTATGAAGATATTTACATGCTTAAGCCCATACATAATGTTTCTCAGAACAGCTAAATAATGAAAGTGATTTAAATGTAAATATAAAGACACTGCCAAACACTGTCCAGCTCATGGATTATGATAAACGAAATAATTACACACAGTTGACAGTGAAAGCTAGACCTCACTGATTAACTGGTTTTGATAATCTACTCTTATTTTAAAATATAGAACAACAATGATGTAATGAAAAATACCTTTTAAGTATCAAAGTCATTACTTCAGAGTTTCTCATCCCTGTCTATATATTAATTATCTAGGAAAACCATTTAAAATTAGGCTCTCTGGTGATATGCATTTGAGTGGTTCAAGGGTACAGTGAAAAGTAAAAATTATTATTTTTTTAACCTGTAACTGGGCTTGAATTTGCTGCTTATGGCTAGGTGCACTACTGTATGAACCATTTCTCCAGCCTTGCTTTTTGTTGGTTATTTTGGTGATGGATTTTTGCAGACATTTTTGCCCAGTCAGGCCTCAAACTACAATCCTCTAAGTCTTAGTCTCTTGAATAGCTAGGATTTCAGACACAAGCCATTAGTGCCCACCTTACTACTTCTTTAATCCTCAGTTTTGCAGTTTTGACAATTCTTCTAAATATTACTAGTGTCACCTGCCTTGTGTTGATGATCAGATCTCAGATAACTTGTTAGTGGCTTGTGATACAGAAGGGTCTAGACTGTATGCAGAGAAATTTGATTTTAAAAGCCATCATGTTGACAGTAACATTGAATTGTCTTTTAGTGCATGAGGATCAACATGAGAGGAATTCTGGAGCAAAGAAAAAAGACTGAAGCCAGGTACCAGTGTTTCATGCCTGTAATCTTAGCTACTCAGGAGGCTGAGATTTGAAGATTGCAGTTCAAAACAGAAAAGTCAGAAAAGTTCAGAGCAGAAAAGTCCATGAGACTCTGATCTCCAATAAACTACTCAGAAATTGCCAGAAATGGTTCTGTAGCTCAAGAGGTACAGCATTACCTTTCATCAGAAAAGGCTTTATTTATTCAAGGATGTGGGCTGAATGTTGAGCTAGCCAGCAAGAATTAGATTGCCTACAGAAGGAAAGTAAGGTAGTTCAGAACCATGAAAGGTAGGAGGATCAACTAGCTTCTAGGTACAGCTACATTTAGAACTCGTGTTTCTTACTGGTCATCATATGGAAAATTCTAGAAAGTGTCAGACAGAAGGTGGTGTTCTGTCTTTGTGTGAAATCCTGAAGAGCCTCAGAAGGAGATGGAATACTAGTGTGTGTGTGTGTGTGTGTGTGTGTGTGTGTGTGTGTGTGTGTGTGTGCGCGCACACGTGCGCATATATGAACAGACCTAGGGTTTGAACTCTGGGTCTGGATGCAGCGTCTGAGCTTTTTTTCTTTTCTTTTCTTTTTCTTTTTCTTTTTTTTTTTTTGCTCAAGGCTAGCACTCTACCACTTGAGCCACAGTTCCATTTCTGCCTTTTTTTTTCTTCGTAGTTATTTGGAGATGAGAATCTCAGAGGCTTTCCTGCTTGGGCTGACTTTGAGCCACAATCCTACCACTACTCAGCCTCCTGAGTAGCTTGGGTGACAGTTGTGAGCCGCTGGCAGCTGGCAAAGGATTGTTTTGAATAGTCTAGAACTTTGGTTGGGAGAGGGGAAATGGTGGTAATTATTGGCTGTAAATACTTGGAGAACTAAGATATGAAAATAGAATAGATACTTTTATGTGCAGCAGAGAAGATAAAACCAGAGCCAGTGGAAAACTGGGAACTGGTGACTCACACCTATAATCCCAGCTACTCAGGAGGCTGATATCTGAAGAGAGTGGTTTGTAGCCAGCCCAGGTAGGAAAGTCTGTGAGACTCATCTCCAATTAACCAACAAAAAGCTAGAAGTAGTGCTGTGGCTCAAGTGGTTGAGCACCAACATTGAGAAAAAATTAAAAACATCAAAAGCTAAGTGACAGTGTCCAGGCCTGAGTTCTAGCATAATTCCAGTATGCACGTGCACGTGTGGTGTGTGTGTATGTGTGTGTGTGTGTGTGTGTGTGTGTGTGTGTGTGTGTGTGCATGTGTGGTGCGCACGTGCGTGCACGCACACATTCATATAGACACAATTTTTTAAAAAAGATCAATGCACAATTAAAGAAAAAAAGATCAAGAAACAGCTTTTAGCTTAATTTAGGTTGGTCCCAAATAGAACACATACACTTGTATAGAAGGAGGTTGCCCATTCCTGGGAATGTTCATGTTATTCTGTTTTATAGGCTAGAATACTTTCTAAATGGATTAACTAATTTGATCTCCCTAGGGGGGAAAATACATTTAGTCCCATTTCGTGGATGAGTGTCCAGACCTCAGGAATCCTACCTTCTCTGCCCAAAACAAAACAGTGATGTATGGGTCACAGTCCCACACACACTCCTTTTCCAGGTTTTTCGTTCATCTTGTTGCTACAGAGATGGGGGATAGGTAGATTCCAGTTTCTTTCTGAGTTTTCTCTTTTCTGAGAGTCCAGGGTATAGCATCTCTGCTTTTCACTTCCAGGGTCTACACATGTAGTGCAGTGACTGACAGCCTGCTTCCTGCTGAGTCTTAGCTGGCTAATCTAAGTTTTTGAAGGGCCAATTATACAGTGTGGATACCTGGAACATTTCAACTTTGTATTTCCTTCCAGTCTACTAGAATATTCTCTTTCTCCTCCTCCTCCTTTTCCTTCTTTTGTACCAATCCTGGGGCTTAAACTTAGGGCCATGGTGCTGTTCTCCAGCTTTTTTGGGGCAAGACCAGTGCTCTACCACTTGAGCTGCACTTCTGACTTTTTTTATTTAGTCGTTTATTGGAGATAAGAGTCTCATAGGCTTTCCTATTCAGGCTGGTTTTGAACCTTGATCCTTAGATCTTAGCTCCTGAATAGGTAGGATTATAAGAGTGAGCCACTGGTGCCTGGTTTTAGTATTCTCTTTATACACAGTTGTAGTCTGTCTCTCAAGGTGCAACTCAAATCTCATAACCCCCTAGAGCCTTCTAAGGGAATGAAGTTTGGGACTTCTTTGAGCACCTGTAGTATGTATCCTGTGTCCTATTTGTCTCAAGTCATGGAAATTCTGCTCTCCATTCTTCACATATGCCAGCCATAGCTTCTTGCTTGTGCTGTGGAATCCTCTATGGTGTATTTTCCTCTCCTTTTCTGGGGAACTGCACACCACCCACGGCAAAGCTGGAGTTCACCCGAAAATGATAAGCATCTACTTGATGATTTTTGGTTTATCTCCGTGGGGTTTTGATCTTCTTATTAATAACATCTTACAATATGCCCCAAAATATTATAGAATTTCAACTCCAGCACTCAACCATCTAGTGTTTGACTTGTGGCTCTGCTACTTTCTACAAATGTAATCTTTATTTTTTGTCAGTCATGGGGCTTTAACTCAGGCTCTGGGTCATGTCCCTGAGCTTTTTTGCTCAAGGGTAGCACTCTACCACTTTGAGTCACAGTTCCACTTCCTGTTTTCTTGAGGTATTCTCAAGGGAGGTTGGCATAAGACAAAGAGGTGTACAACCTGGCTAGTTTCTTAGGACTGGGTCACCAGGACATTTCATTTTCCTTAGAAGATACTGGAGCCTCAGCTGTTTGCTTACTGAGAGGCTAGGATTACAGGCATGAGCCAGTGGCACCTAACAAGGACCCTCACCTAAGTGAGGCCCTATGAAATTAATAAATAAGGGTTCAGTAGCCATCTTGCAGGCCTGTGAAGTAATGTAGGTAGAGGAAAGGCTGCAACTTGAACTTGAATTCAAGGCCTTAGTGCTGTCCTTTTGATGCTCAGTGCTAGCACTCTACCCTTTGAGCCACAGGTCCAATTCTGTCCTTTTGCTGATTAATTGAAGATGAGTGGCTTTAGAGTTTACTGACTAGACTGGCTTCCAACTGTGATCCTCAGATCTCAGCCTCCTGATTAGCTAGGATTACAGGCATTTACTTTGGACAGATGCATACAAGCCTCTTCACAGAATTTTCACAGAATTGTAGAGACATATCTCATCAGTTTCTCCACCACTTTTATACTACCGTGTAGGACTTAGCCAGTCCCATAGGTGTCCTCTTAGTTCAGAAAAGGAGAACCATAGAGTTGACTTCCTTCTCTCTTCCTATTGGTACAGATCCCTTCATCATAACTGGGAGGAAGATGAACAAGTAAACCAGTAAGTGGATGTTGACACAAAAAGAAGTTCTGTTCCTGAAAACTGGGTATCTTTGAGGCTTTTGAACCAAAGTGCAAGTTTGTTTGTCTACCATTTATGAGGGTTGAGGCTTGGCACTTCAGTGAATGCCAAATGACACAGTTGTGAATGTGGTGGCAATTGTGGATTCTCGTGGGTGACAGGGAAAGCAGTGTGCAGAAAATCAGATCCTGTGGGGAAACAACATTCTCACTGGCTATCACAGGGTGAATTTTGGAGAATTGTCTTTCAGAAGCTCCTGGAAGTGTGTTGTGATGATCATTCTGCTCCCAGGAGTCTCCTCCATTTCTCAACATGCAAGTCTGCATATATGATGGACAGCCACAGCATGAGTCCTGGCAGAAAGGGGCTGTGGTAGAAGGCTCAGGCTCAGGCTCTCACTTTCCTTGTCACCAAACTGCCCACAGCATCATTTGTTTCATCTTCACTGTGTGGATGGACTTGTACAATGATGACTTTTATGAGCGTAAGAACCATGACACCCTGAAAGAACTTACACAGTATGTCAAATTCAACTTGCCCTCTTCGGACTGGTTTTCCCCTTACATATTCTTCTTGAAAAGCTGGAGGAGTGTGTGACCAGTGAGTCCAAGAAAAAGAGGAAGAAGTCCTTGTTTAGATGCCTCAGAGCCTGTGAATAGGGATGGAACCTGGGTGTCTAGGGATGGGCCTGAATGGCCAAGAGCCCCTAGTACTACCCGGCATGGCAAAATGTTCTTTTATGGATATTCTCTGCCAGGTAATTTTTCTTTTTGAAAATACATGAACATAGCCACTCATCAGTGTTCAGTCTAAGTTCAAACTATAGAGATCCCCCATTAGATCCTTATGGAAGTTTAGTTGCACCTTAACTTCTAGAGTCCACTCTAAAATCCTGTGCCTATTTCCATTCATAGGTTAGCATTACTGTAGAGCAGCTTCTCCTGAACTCCAGATAAGGAATCTATTAGTGATGTTGGTGTTGGTAACCAATGGAGATCAGGAGCCATCCCTGCACTCCAGAAAGCATGTGAACATAGAGGGGTTTGTTCCATTTGTAGCAAAGCCCAAACAGGTTTTGAGCCCTGTGCACATTCCAGTGGTTCTGAACCCTACATGTGATGCAGGTGTACCTGCATGAACCAGCAAGGAAGAACATGATCCAGAATGACTTCCATTGACGTTTAGAATCCACCTAGATCGGCTCCAAACTAGTCAAATCAGCACTTGTTTTGTTGTGCAGGATAAAGTATTACCCATGGGGCTAATGGAAAATGCCCCCAGTCTATGTTCAGGAGAATCAATAAGCTCCTAGCCAGTGATATCTGGAAAAATCTGAGTTTCTACAAAATCATACAATGAGGTCCTAGAAAAGCTTTGAAGCCTGACTTAAATGTGACAAGCAAAGAAATTGGCCAGTTTGAGGCAATTTAATATCCTGGGTGGTATTTATTGTCATTTTGGGAGTAGAAATCAGATATTTATGACCTACTAAAGTACTGTTCAATTGTGCTATAGGTTCTGAGTCCAGAGATTCAAATTTCTTTTTTTTAATTTATTGTGAAAATACTGTACAGAGGGGTTACAATTACATGGGCAAGATTTCTATAACCTATTAGCTCTCTATCATCTATACCTCCATTTCCAAGGAACACAAAGTTTTACAGGACTTCTACATTTCTTCTTCTGTTTCCACAACTGTTCCATTTATATAATTGTTGGTTTGTAAATCTGGTAGTAGAGCTGCATACTTATAATCAACCACAGCTTTTGGAAAGGCAAATCTGAATGCCATCCCAGGGCAAAAAGTGAACACCTTGTCTGAAAATAAACTGAAAACCAACTGCCTAGGGCAGGGGTCAAGTAATAGAATACCTCCCTAGTCAACTTAAACTTCTGAGCTCTATGCCAGGGCAGCTTATTATTTTTTTCTCTCTCTCAGTGATTCCCAAATTGAGAACACAAAATTCCTTACATCATTGCATTTTTTTTCCACAGTGTTTTTGTCCAGGATCAAAACCATCTGAAGATAATTTCTCCTACATCAGAACAAATAATAAAAGTATTACACACCTCTAGCCTCTAGCTTCTTGGCTTCAGCATACCTGCTCACTCGGCTTAGTCTTCCAACTCTTCTAAAACTGCATCTTTCAAACTATTATTCCAGCCAGGTGCTTGTGGTTCACACCTGCAGTCGTAGATACCAGGATGAGATCTGAAGATTACAATTGAAAGCCAGCCTGGGCAGAAATAATCTGCTCTAACCATCCAAAAAAAAAAAAAGCTGGAAGTGGAGCTGTGGTTTAAGCACTAGAGTGCTTGTCTTGAGCAAAAAAGCTAATGGACGGCACATAGGCATTGAGTACAACTTCTTGGCCAGAAGAAAACACAAAACCCCATTATTCATAAAAATATCCTTTGCTTGTTCAAACTGCTATAATTTTGTTTAAATTTTAATTTCAGGTTTTAGTCTTTTATTTTTGTATTATTTCCTTAGCTCCAGTTCTGTCTCAATTTTCCTAATTCAGTCTGTTTACCCTTGAGTCTGGATAAGCATCGTCTGGACTAAATGCACATTACCAACTTAGGTTATTAATTGTCAGGACTAGTTTAGTAATAGAAAATGGTTTTTGTTGCTGTTGTTGCTCTGGTACAGGGATTAGAACTCAAGTCTTGGATGCTCACAAAATGCTCCCAACTCCATAATTGCAGAGGTTAGCATATATTGCTTTTCTTATAAAATTCTTCTTAGATTTACAGTATTTTTTTTACAATTTGGCTATGGCTCCATTTCCTGTTTTTTAACTAATTAAGTGAATATGATGGAGTTATACAGGCTTTTCTGCCCTGGCTGACTGAATCCTAGCATCCTCAGAACTTAGATTACAGGTGAGTCTCCAGCATACATTAAATTGATTTTTTGAAGTTGTCCCACACTATCATTTCTAAAATAGTTACATTGCATGTCATATCTGTAAAATTTAGGAAAATGAATGATTGATGTCAATAAGTCCACCAGAAAAGCGGTATGGACAGACTCCAGATGGACAAAAGTAGGGAACTAACAGTGAAATCAGAGGTAATGGCAGGTACAGGGCAGGGAGAGGATAGAAAGGGGGATTAAAATGGAAACATTCAATACAATACACATTTTAAAGGATATGTATGCCTATGTACATATAGACAGACACATATGTACACAAACCTACCCAATGTAACATATACATATATTTCTTCCCTTTTTCTTCCTTTCCATTTCTTTATTATGCTTCTGAGTAATGACCTAAGGGTCTTTTACATACTAAACACATCTGAGCTTCCCTTCTGTCATTAAAGAATGACAAGCCAAATGTTTTCCTTCCATGTCAGTCTTGAGTAGCTAGGAGTACAGGTGTGAGCCACAAGTACGTACTCTGAACAAATTCTGGTATATCAAATTGTTAATGGAGAAGACTCATACACATGATTTTTTTAAAAAAATGAGATTGATGATGAATACTTGCTTGTCTGAGAGAAGGCATGGATTGAGACTAGAATAGCTGAATTCTAAATTTGTGATTGTTTTCTGTTTGGGTAGTGCTTGTAAGTGTTGATTCCAATATATTAAGTCTCTAAAGATTTTGGGGGAAAAAAGGCATGGGTTGTGGAGGTTTGGGTTGTTGAGGTTTTTTTCCTTCCCACAAGCTCCCATTCTTCCTTTTTCTATTATTTTGTTTCTATCATCCTAGTTGTATATTTTAATTATTGAGGCTTTGGAACTCACCAATGTGAATTTTGCAAGCCTTATTATAATAATGTATTTCCTGACAACAGTAAAATAGATTTAGATTTAGACAATTATCATTGTCTAAATGGTTCCGTAATTAATTGGGAAGGAAATCCATAATTAAATTAGTTATATGTAAATACATGTTATATTCTTTACACTATATTATATATAATATATTATGTAAGATTGAATATGATTTTTTCAAACTATGAGAGCATTTAACATTTTTAGTCTCAAGGGTATTTTTTCACAAACCAGTATAAAGCATTATTGGGGAAAGTGGTGATATAACTTTGATTATAATTATATAAATATATATTTGTGTGTGTGGATATAATACTGTTTATAAATAGATGAATAAATACATGTGTATATACATTTGTGTATCTATGTATGAAGTGAATATAATTAAGTTGACCACATTATGTCCCAAAAAAGGGCTATGAGTTGTATGTACAAGGTTCAGACCTATAATCCTAGTTGTATAGGAAGGTGGGTTCTGAGTTTTAGCCTCTTTTACCATCATGGCATTAGACTTTGAGAGGAAGTCTGGGCCCCTCCAGGATAGCAAAGACACATATGCCGTTGGATCACCCTCCCTGACCCCAGAGAAAAGTCAGTAGAAATAAGGACAAGCTTCTTATCCTATGATAATCTATTCAATTCCTGTACCAAGATGGCCACCTGTAGATGGAAAGTTAGCATTCTCTCCAAAAGGATCTCAAAAGAGCCTTCTGAACTATAGTCTCTGACTATACTGAATTAAAGATTATTTTTGTTCCCAAGCTGCAAACACATATAAATATGCCAATGGCTCCAGAGATGGACAAAGTCTTACAAATACTCACATAAAATTATATACTATGTTTCAATAATTCTGTGACAAATCATCAAAGGCATGTCTTGATTTTTTCTTTTCTTTTTCTTTTTTTTTTAAAGAAATGGAAACACACTGAGTGCATCAGGGGGTGAGGGATGGTTTGGTTGCTGAACTTTTGAATGTACTCCTGGGCATGGGAGATCCCTGTCTGGGTGACCTTTTGTGGGGGTGGGTGTCCTCACAGCTTCACAAAACAATGGCCATAACTTCTATGACATCACAGATACTTTTGCCATGGCAGCAGATAGGTTTCAGGCACTGATCTGGCCATCAGGTGGACTCAGATACACAGAGAGCACAAAAGATGAGAGGAAATGACTGCTAGACACCAGGCTACAGCTTGATGAGCTGTCCTGACTGGTAGCTAGGATTACTTGAGCTGGAACAGGCTTATTCCCATGCTAAGGCTCCTGAGCACTAAAGACCAGGCACTAGGCAGGGGTTGGAGAAACAGAAGTGAATGTGGCTGCCTCCATGCCTATTTCATGCTGAGAAGAAAACCAGAAATCATAATGACAATCTCTATAACTCAGAGGCATGACATTGGTGGTATTGTGGGTACAACTTCACAGTGGGGATAGGAAGAGACATCCCTGAGGAGGGGACATTTGATCTGAAAGCAGGGCCATCATCCATGCAATTTTCTAGGAGCAGATGTTCCAGGTAGCAAGAACAGCAAGCACATTCCCAATGGTGGGAATGGACCTGACTTGTTTAAGAAAAGGAAGAAAGCACTGACATGCTGAAGTTCATGGAACAAGGAAGGACTGGTACAATGAAGAAGAAAGAGATCAGAGATGAAGAGAGGAATAAATTAGATATTGTGTGCTACTTGTTACAGGAAGAAAAGTTCTGATTTTACTCTAAATCGGACATGACTCACCGGAACCAATGTTCTCAAATTGTAACCAGACACACCAGACTAACCTAGAGAAAACTTTTAAAATGTGATCCTAGCTGGGTACTGGTGGCTCATACCTCGAATCCTAACTACCCCCAAGGCCAATATCTGAGGATGAGGTTTGAAGCAAGCCCAAAGAGGAAATTTGGTAAGACTGGCTTTCAATCAACCACCAAAAATCTGGAAGTGACGCTGTGGTTCAAGAGGTAGAACATTAGCTTAGAACAAAAAAAAACCTAAGGGACAGTACCCAGGCTCAAAATTTAAATCTTCACAAGACAAACCAACAAACAAAATGTGCCCCATTGTTCATCATTGGGCAATCTAGTTCAATATATTTGGTCTGAGCCTTGGAAATTATATCCTTAGCAAATGCTCTCCTCTGAATTCTGCTTCATAGCCAGTTTTCAGAGCTCCAGCATCACCACTGTCTCCTCCAAGTTAGCACAGCAGCCTACCACTGGAAATTTGAAGAAATCTTTTTAGTAATCATAAGAAATCTGATCATTTGTCCACATACATCAAATCAGTAGTTGCCACATTCCACTATTCTGAATGTATTTAATCCCTTTTTGAGTTAATAAGCCTTAAGGATTAAAATCTATAGAATAGTTACTAAATTAATTCAACAATCATCATTCTTCCAACCAATCTATAAGTTTATAAAAGCAGAGACTGCCGGGCACTTGTGGCTCAGGCCTGTAATCCTAGCTACTTAGGACGCTGAGATCTGAGGCTCATGGTTTAAAACCAGCATGGGCAGGAAACTCCGTGAAACTCTTTTTTTTTTTTTTTTTAATTGTATTTTATTTTATTTGAGAACATACTGTACAGAGGGGCTACAATTACATGGGCAGGATAATGCATACATTTCTTACCAAGCATTGCAGCCTCCTCCTTTGTTTACCCTTCACTTCCCTTCCCCGCCTCCCCCCTCCCCCCACCCAATTTTACAGCCCTCCCCCCACCCAATTATACCCCCCTCCCCCACCCACACCGACATTGTAAAGCTGTTTTTGACATGACATTTTCTACTTCTCATTGTTGCAACAGGTCCACCTGCATCCTGAAACGACTTGTTTGTCCCCATCTCCTCCACATGTTATACTGACATCAAATATAGTGAAAGCAGGGGTTAAACTGTGGGGGAGGGACATACAAAGCAACAAAGAAATAATCTTATAAATGCGTTAGAAACACATGCATGAAAGAAACGAAAACATTAAAATACATATTTAAGGGTTCATTTTCCTAACATCACATTATCTGACCTTTTCCGCTTGACACATACCTATACTAGATATGGCAAATAAGGGAAACCATGGGACCTATGCTTCTTTGGGACTGGCTTACTTCACTTAATATAATTTTTTCCAAACCTTTCCATTTCCTAACAAATGGGGAAATGTCATTCTTTCTGATGGAGGCATAGAATTCCATTGTGTATATATACCACATTTTCTTGATCCATTCATCTACTGAGGGGCATCTGGGTTGGTTCCATATGTTAGCTATGGTAAATAATGCTGCAATAAACATAGTTGTGCTGGTAGCTTTAGTGTGGTCTTGTTTGTACACATTTGGGTAAATGCCCAAAAGTGGGATTACTGGATCATAGGGGAGATCTATGTGAAGTCTT
The DNA here is from genome assembly GCF_024711535.1 of Dipodomys merriami. Classification (NCBI taxonomy): domain Eukaryota; kingdom Metazoa; phylum Chordata; class Mammalia; order Rodentia; family Heteromyidae; genus Dipodomys; species Dipodomys merriami. The sequence goes on from NW_027203848.1 coordinate 29,973, forward strand.
TTGAGGAACCTCCATACTGCTTTCCAAAGTGGTTGAACAAGTTTACATTCCCACCAACAATGAAGTAAGGTTCCTTTCTGTCCACATCCCCTCCAGCATCTGTTGTTGTTAGAGTTCTTGATTTTTGCTGTTCTAACTGGAGTGAGGTGATATCTCAATGTTGTTTTGATTTGCATTTCTTTTATGGCTAGGGATTTTGAACATTTCTTCATGTGTCTATTGGCCATCCTTCTTTCTTCTTCAGAGAAGCTTCTCTTTAAGTCCTTCGCCCACTTATTTATTGGGCAGTTGTTTCTTTGAGGATTTGTTGTTGGGTGGTTTAATTTCTTGAGTTCCAAGTATATTTTAGATATGAGACCCTTGTCTGTTGTATGGCTAGTAAAGGTCTCCCAATCCGTGGGCTTTCTATTGATCTTGCGAGCTATGTCATTTGCCCTGCAGAAGCTCTGCAACCTTATGCAATCCCATTTGTCCAATCTTTCTTTGATTTGTTGTGCTTCCGGGTCTCTATTCAGAAAATTTCGACCTGAGCCAAGGAGACCTAGGGTTTCTCCTATTCCATCCTGTAATGTTTTCAGAGTGTCTGCTTTGACTTCAAGGTCTTTGATCCATTTGGAGTTGATTCTGGTGCAGGGTGATATATAAGGATCTAGCTTTAGTTTTCTACATGTAGTTAACCAATTTTGCCAGCACCATTTACTGAAGAGGCTGTCTTTCTTCCATTCTATTGTTTTAGCTTCCTTATCGAAGATTAGATGGCTATAGGTCTGTAGGTTCATTTCTGGGTTTTCAATTCTATTCCATTGGTCCTGACATCTGTTCTTATGCCAATACCAAGCTGTTTTGATTACTATGGCTTTATAGTAGAGTTTGAAATTTGGTATTGATATTCCTCCAGCAGTGTTCTTTCCGTTGAGGAGCGTTTTTGCTATTCGGGGTCTTTTATTGTTCCATATGAATTTTTGGATTGCCTCCTCTATTTCCTTGAAGAATGAGGGTGGAATTTTGATAGGTATCGCGTTGAATTTGTAGATAGCCTTGGGAAGTATTGCCATTTTCACGATGTTAATCTTGCCAATCCAGGAGCATGGGAGGTTTTGCCATTTTTTAAGATCTGTGTTGATTTCCTTTTTCAAGATTTTAAAGTTTTCATCATAGAGGTCCTTCACTTCTTTGGTTAAGTTAATTCCTAGGTATTTTATTTTTTGTGGGGCTATTACAAATGGAGTTGCTTTCCTAATTTCAGCCACACTTTTCTCATTGTTGGCATATAGAAAAGCCATTGATTTTGGGGGGTTAATTTTATAACCTGCTACTTTGCCAAAGTTTTGAATCAGCTTGAGTAATTTGGGAGTGGAGTCTATGGGATTCTTTAAATACAAGATCATGTCATCTGCAAAGAGGGAGAGTTTTATTTCTTCTTTCCCTATTTGGATCCCCTTTATGTCTGCATCTTGTCTTATTGCTGTAGCTAGGCATTCTAATACTAGATTGAAGAGAAGTGGAGAGAGTGGGCATCCTTGTCTTGTTCCTGAGTTAAGAGGAAATGGCTTTAGTTTTTTACCATTGAGTATAATGCTGGCTGTAGGTTTGTCATATACAGCCTTTATTGTATTGAGGAATGTTCCATGGATTCCTAATTTTTCCAGAACCTTCATCATAAAGGGGTGTTGGATCTTGTCAAATGCTTTTTCTGCATCTATTGAGATAACCATGTGGTTCTTATTCTTGCTCCTGTAGATGTGATGAATAATATTAATTGATTTGCGTATATTGAACCAGCTTTGCATCCCTGAAATGAATCCTGTTTGATCGTGGTGTATGATTTTTTGGATGAATTGTTGAAGTCGATTGGCCAAAATTTTGTTGAGAAGTTTTGCATCAATGTTCATCAAAGAAATGGGTCTATAGTTCTCTTTCTTTGATGAGTCCCTGCCTGGTTTTGGGATGAGGGTTATGATGGCTTCATAGAATGTGTTCGGTAGTGAGCTTTCTCTTTCAATTTCATTGAAGAGTTGGAGGAGTATTGGTGTGAGCTCTGCTTTGAAGGCCTTGTAAAATTCCGCTGTAAAACCATCTGGTCCTGGACTTTTCTTAGCTGGGAGGTCTCTTATTGCTGTTTCTATTTCAATGCTTGATATGGGCCTGTTAAGCTGGTTTAACTCATCTTGGTTTAGTTTTGGCATGTCAATATTTGCTAGGAAAAGGTCCATTTCTGTCAAGTTCTCAAACTTATTAGCATAAAGTTTTGAGAAGTATTCCCTTATAATGTTCTGAATCTTGGTTGTTTCCGTGGTGATGTTTCCATTCTCATCTCTGAGTTTATTACTTTGGGTGTGTTCTCTCCTTTTTCTGATAAGGTTTGCTAAGGGTCTGTCAATTTTGTTAAGTTTTTCGAAGAACCAACTCTTTGTTTTGTTGATTCTTTCTATAGTTTTTTTGGATTCTAATTCATATAATTCTGATTTAATTTTGATTATTTCTTTCCGTCTACTGGATTGGGGTTTATCTTGCTGCTCTTTTTCAAGGAGGTTTAGATGTGTCATTAAATCGTTGGTTTCAGATCTCTCCAATTTGTTGATGTAGGAGCTCAGAGCTATAAACTTGCCTCTGAGTACTGCCTTTGCTGTGTCCCAGAGGAGCTGGTAATTTGTGTGTTCATTTTTGTTGAATAGCATCAACATTTGAATTTCCTTTCTAATCTCTTCCATGACCCACTCATGATTCAGCAGTGTGTTGTTCAGCCTCCATGTGATACCGGACTTTCTTTGGTGGCTTTTGGTGTTGAATTCTAATTTTATTCCCTTGTGGTCAGAGAGAATGCAAGGTATAACTTCAATGTTTCTGAATTTAGACAAGTTTGCTTTGTGGCCTAAAATGTGGTCTATTTTAGAAAACGTTCCATGTGCTGCTGAGAAGAACGTGTATTCTGATGCTGCTGGGTGAAATGTTCGGTAAATGTCTGTTAAGTCTAGTTGATCTATGCAGCTGTTTAGATCTGCGGTTTCTCTGTTGAGTTTTTGCCGAGTTGATCTATCTAGTGGGGAGAGTGGTGTGTTAAAATCCCCAACAATTAATGTCTTTGGATCTATATGGGATTTGAGGGAAAGTAGTGTTTCTTTGATAAATTTGGGTGCTCCATTGTTTGGGGAATAGATATTTAGAATTGTAATATCCTCCTGAAGGAGAGATCCTTTAATTACTATGTAGCGACCTTCTTTATCTCTTCTCACGAATTTTAATTTGAAGTCTATTTTATCTGATATTAGGATTGCAACTCCCGCCTGTTTATGAGGGCCGTTTGCTTGGTAGATTTTGTTCCAGCCTTTAACCTTGAAAATATGTTTGTTTTTACGGGCAAGATGTGACTCCTGCAGGCAGCAGATAGAAGGGTCTTGTTTTTTAATCCAACTAGACAGTCTATGTCGCTTAATTGGAGAGTTCAGTCCGTTAACGTTAAGAGATAGGACTGAGAGGTATTTGGGAGTTCTTGCCATGTTATCCACCTTCTTGGGGGCTGTGAAAACTGGGTTCTTCCTAAGGTTCTTGGATTCTCAGTTTGGGTGCAGTTTCTTGGCCTTTGTTGCGTTCTTGTTGGTTTTCTATGTGTAGGACATCTTTAAGAATCTTTTGCAGGGCTGGTTTGGTGGAGATGTATTGTTTCAATTTTTCTTTGCTATGGAAGGTTTTTATTTGGCCTTCAGTTATGAAGGAGAGTTTAGCTGGGTACAGTATTCTTGGTTGATAGTTGTTTGTTTTTAGGGCATGGCATACGTCGTTCCAGGCTCTTCTTGCTTTGATTGTCTCTGCTGAGAAATCTGAGGTGATTCTAATTGGTTTCCCTTTATAGGTGATTAACCTTTTCTCCTTGACAGCTTTAAGGATCTTTTCCTTGGTCTGGGTTGATCCTGTGTGGATTATAATGTGATGGTGGGATGTCCTATTCTGGTCTGGTCTATTTGGGGTTCTAAAAGCTTCTTGTATCTGAATAGGCCTATCTTTTTGCATGTTTGGGAAGTTCTCTGCTAGGATCCTGTTAAACAAATTTCCTAGACCATTAACTTCTGTTTCTAGGTGCTCCTCTACACCCATTATCCTTAGATTGGGCCTTCTGATGGTGTCTTCCAGGTGTTGGATAGACCTATCATATTTCTTGGACTTGTCTTGGATGGTTGTATGTTCTTTCTCTATAATATCTAGGCTGTCTTCAATCCCTGAGATTCGATCTTCTGCATGGTCTAACCTGCTGTCAAGACTCTCTACTTTGTTTTTTATCTCTTTTCCTTCTAATTGGTCAGCTTTGATGGCTTCAAGTTCTTTGTTGAAGCTCTGTCTTAGGTCTTGTATGAATTTCTTTACTTCCTTAATTTGGTGTTCAGTGTTTGTTCTCAAATCACTTAGTTGATTGGTTATGGTTTCTTTGGACTCCCATTCCTTCTGTTGGGTTCCATTCAGCATTCCCTTTGTGGTCTCCCTGACTTCCTTCAGCTCTTTGTTAATGGATTCCATGAATGCCTTTAGTGATCTTTGTGTATTCTCTACCTGGTCTCTTAATTCGTGAATTACTCTTTGATTAGTTTCCTCCCTTCTGTGGGATTCCTGCAGTTCTCTTTGAGTGTTCTCTGCCTGCTCATGCCATTCCTCCCTTTCTGTTTGAGTATTCTCAAGTTGTTCACCCAAATCCTGTATCAGATTTGAGAAGCTTCCTCACGCTTATGATATTCCTGTATAAACTTCTGGGATGCCTCCTCTCTCTCCCTATCACGCTCATACAGAGTCCTTTGTACATTGTCAAACTTCTCATTTATCATGTTTGCTATTAGTGTTTGTAGAGCTATTTGGGAACTCTCCTCTGGATTATTCTTTATCTGTTCTAATCCCTGTTTATCAAGGTTGGGAAGTGAGATACCCGAATTTGCCATTTTTCTTGTGTTTTTCTGGCTTACTCGGCCCATTTGAGATAAAGATTGCACCAGTTTTGTGCTAGAACACTATCTTAAGGCAACCATCAACCAAAGTTTGCATTTGTACAGTCAATAGTCTACAGATACAATCTAGTTCAACAGATACATCTATTCAATATCAAACGACTATATGTTAAAGGACTTCGAACCCCAGAAAAGAATTTGGAAAACCAGAAATTATTAGGATTGGGGAGAGATGTGGGTGAAAAATAGGAATAGATTGGTGTGGGGAAGCACAGGGAGAGTTAACTATGTCCTAATCACAGTGCAGGAAATGGGTTGGGTAGGATGCAAGTAGAGAGAGAGAGAAAAAGAAGAGACGGAAAGGGGAATAAAGAGAGACCAGAAAAAGAATAGAAACGTAAAAATTAATGTTATTATAGAGGTTAAAAGACCGTCTATTTAGAGAGGAATGTGAATATGTTCAGAGAAGGGGAGGGACATAGAGGAGATGTGAAAAGCTTTAAGGATGGGAAAGGGAGAAGAAAAGATCAGAAGTTCAGTAGAGCTAGATAAAAAACAAAAAGATAATTAAGAAAGAAAGAAAAAGAGAAAGAAGACAAGAAAAGAAGGGAAAACTCTCATTCACGTATTCCTAAAATAAAAATTATAAGATTAGAAAAAAAAAGTTACTGGAAAACAATTATTTTTTCAGAAGAGGCAAAAATTAAAGATTAATAAAAGTTTTAGAAGGGAAAAAAATTTATATATATATATATGTATATATATATATATATAAGGTAACAAAAAACAAAAAACAAGCAAAAAAAAGAAAAAAAGAAGAAGAAGAAAAAAAAAAGAAAAAAAGTCTTTTGATTTTTTTTTTGGGGGGGGAGGAGTGGGAAGAATCCTGTATCTCCCTTTTGTCTGCAACCAGTCTCTTGTTGGAGTCTCTGGTCAGCTTGTGGTCCTGTGGCTTGATTGGTTTCTTAAGTCGGTTGGTTGGAAGAGGCAGAAAAATGCTCTGCTTTACCCAAGATTTTGAGATCCCCCTCCCAGGTTAGTTTTCTGCTTTGAGAGTCACAAAAGAGGGGGATGTGGTGATGAGGCTAGGTTCTGGGTAGAGTTGAGGCCTTTCAACAAACAGTAGCTTTTCCCTGGGGCTATTTTGTGATAAAGCTCACAGTGCCCAGCCTGGAGCCATTCTCAGGGTTTCTGTTTTTCAATTGATTGTGGTGGCTGCTAGAGGGAGGGGCAGCCTCTGGCTCTGGTTACCCAGTGAGGCAAGCCACTCCGATGGCTGGCGCCTGAGCTGGGTGACTTTTCCCTGGATGGAGCTGAGTCTGGCAGGTCACTTCGCCGTTAAGTTCTTGTGACCTGCTAAATGACTCATTTTATTCCAAGGCCTGAGCTGGAGCTAGCAGCTCCTCCGAGCTTTGTCGGTATCCAAGATGGAGATCACCGGTGCTGGGGGGGGAGGGGTGGCCTTCCCTCCTCTGCTCCCTGAGGAGTGAGGACATCGGGCTTGTACTCACGCCGAGTCTTGGATCCTGGGTCGTCTCTGGTCTGCAAACAGCAGGATGAAGATGTTCGCTCCTTGTCGGTTCTTGTTGGTGTTGAGTAGAATCCGCTCGTCCGCTGCGTCTGGCTCCTTCGTCCCCGACTCTCTGTGTCTCAGGTATGACTCTGCGGCGGTGGTCGCCGCCGTGACCCCGCCGCCGGAGCGGCAGCTGATGCGTTTCCTTGGCTTCCCCTCTCTTGTCTAACTCTCTGTCCTGTGATGGCACACTTGGTGTGATTCTCTGGCTTAGGACTGTTCACTGGAACTCTAAACCTACTTTCTATGCGAGAGCTTGTTCAGATTCCAGCTTCTCCTCCGCCATCTTCCCGGAACTCCCTCCGTGAAACTCTTATCTCCAATAAACCATCAGAAAACTGGAAGTGGTGCTCTAGCTAAAGTGGTGGAGCACTAACCTTGATCTGAAGAGCTGAAGGAAAGGGCTTAGGCCCAGAGTTCAAGTGCCACGACTGACCTAAATAAATAAATCAATAAATCAATAAAGCATAGACTATATTGAAGTGTGCATATGATAATTTCTAACTATAATACTCTCATGAAATTGGGTTTTACAGAAACATCTTGATTGCTTTGCCAAAGGAAAGGATAAATGATTTAAATAAGCTACCTAACATCTCAGAAGGAAAATGTTACTGGGTTTAGATCAACTTCATATACCCAGTACTGAGGAAATAAGTTTCAGAAATGGCAGAGGCAAAGTATTATAAAAATCACTTTATCATGAGGTACAACCAGGCTGCCTAGATCAACCTTGCAGGAAAAAAGGGATGAATGAAAAGCAACTAAGGCTTCTAAAATGAGCCAGTTGGTGGTGCTTTATGCTTGTAATCCTCAGAAGCCTGAAAGCAGAGGGTTTGGATTCAAAGCCTTTCCAGGAAGAAAACCTTTTTCTCTGCAACCAGCAGATAGAAAACATCAGCTCTTTGCCCACAGCCCAGCTGGATGCCTTCTTCCCACAGAGCTCCAGACAACCAAGACCCCTCATCTGAAATATTGTCAAATATATTAAAATATTATCTCCTGTTTGGGAGATAATATTTGAAAGATATATCAAAAACATTTCACTGACTTCTAAAGAAAGAATGAAAGAGGAAATATGTGCTCACTAAAGGGTAAGTTACCTACCAAAATGATATTAATATGGCTAGATGCCCATTTGGAAACTTATCCACTCAGCCATCTTTCCTCACATCTTGTCAGTTAGCCTGAACTGTCAGATTTTTGGATGCAAGGGATGTGTATGAGTATGTAGGTTGTAAAAGTAATAATGAAAAGCTAAACACTGGAGGCTCAAGCCTGTAATCCTAGCTACTCAGAAGGCTGAGATCTTAGGATCCCAGTTCAAAGCCAACCCATGCAAAAAGACCCTTACCTCCAATTAACCAGCAAAAGACAGAAAGCTGAGCTGTGGTTCAAAAGGCAGACTACCAGCCTTGCAACAACAACAAAAGTTAAGGGACACCATCCAGGCCCTGAATCCAAGCCTCAGTAGTGGCTCTCACACACAAAAAATAACCATGATACCACCACAGGATGTGCATATCTTAGGTAAGGATGCAGATGGATGGGATGATGACTGTATTGTAGCCCAGTCTGTGAAAAAACCTAGGTGAAATCTTTCCTCAATACATCTTCATTTCCCTCTACACATTTAAAATCACACACACACACACACACACACACACACACACACACACACACACACACACACACACACTTACATGGTTATATTTGTCTATATAATTATGTAAAATACATATCATACACACTTGCGTCTGAATTTTGTCCATCTTTTGGTTTTATAGGTAGTACAATATATCCAGGGTTTGGCTCATACTTGTAATTTCAGCTGCTCATGAAGGTGGGATCTGAAGATCACAGTTTGATGCCAACCCAAGGAAACAAATCCTCAAGATTCTTATTTCAATTAAGTAGCAAAAACCAGAAGTGGAAATCTGACTTAAATGACACAGTGATTGCATTGAACAAAATAATCTAAGCAAGATACCAGACCTCCATTCAAGCCTACGTACTGGCCCACTAGCACTCCAAAAGCCAAAATCCCCAAAAGACCAAACCAAAAATATGTCAAAATATTTTATAATTTTTGAAGCAAAATCCAATGAGGCAACGTAGTTTGTTGAAGATTTGGTGGTAAAATGTTGAAAAACCCCAAATTCCACATGTGTTTAAATGATTCAACAGACAAGCAACCAAGTAAAAATTTCCCAATAATGTTCCTTAGTATCCACTGGGACCCTTGACAAAGATTTTTTTCTATGCTTTTCAAAAAATCAGTTATTTTTCAGTAGTATAAATATTATAAGTTATAGAAGTTTTTTAAAGTTCCAAAGTGAATTGAATGTAAAACAAAAAGCACTTAATATTACCAGTTTCTATGACTCTGGTAGAAAACCTGTAATACTGTGGCCTTTATGAAGGAGGAGAGGGAAGACTGGTCATGAAATGTTGGGAAGAAGAGTTTCCAATTGACTGTTTGAAACCCAATCTTCTGCCCCCCACCCCAACAGGCAGAGGCTTGAACTCAGGGATTAGGTGCTGTCTTGAGCTTCTTCTGCTCAAAGCTAGCATTCTACCACCTGAGTCATGGCACCACTTCTAGCCTTTTCTGAGAAGTTTGTTAGAGTTGAGAGACTTATGAACTTTTATGTTTGGGATTGACTTCACATCTCAGTCTCCTGAGTAGCTAGGATTATAGTTGTTAGCTTCCCATGCCTGGCTTACATTCCACACTATTGAACACATAAAATTCAATTAGGAGGCTAAGATCTGGAGAATGGTGATTCAAAGCCAGGCCAGGCAGAAAAGTCTGCAACTCCATCTTCAACAAGCAAAGAGCTGGACTTGAGCAGTGGTTCAAGTAAGGTGAGTATGAGACCCTGATTTCAAATACCATTATGGGCAAAAACATAACAAAATAAAGCAATGCCCCAAATTAAAATAATAAAATTGCTCAATACCAAAATAATGGTCATTAAATAATGGTTTGAAAAGTAGAAAACAAATACACCCCTCCATAAATCCACATATAAAAATCTTCCAGCCAGATACCGGTGGCTCAAGCCTGCAATCCTAGCTACTCAAGAGGTTGAGATCTGAGGATCATGGTTAAAAGCCAGCCCAGGCAGGAAAGTCCCTGAGACTCTTATCTCAATAAACTACTCAGAAAACCAGAAGTGGCACTGTGGCTCAAGTAGTAGAGTGCTAGCCTTGAGCTGAAGAATGAGGGACGGTGCTTAGGCCCAGAATTAAAGTCCCATGACTGACAAAACAAAAAACAAAATCCAAAAAACAAAAAACAATAAACAAAAAAGAAACTTCCACAAAATATTTGAAATGGGTGAATTTTCAATAAGGAAACAACATTTTTCTTTCTGTTTTTTTCTTGCAACAGCAAAAGAGATGGTTTATTGTACATGTGTCACACTTGGCCACAACTATGAACAGAACTAGTCCAGAATGTCACAGGTCTGGGGCACAGGATCATCAGGGGATGCTTGGTTATGAGCAAGGTGTGTCTTTCAGAGATGATCTTGGCAATGAAAGTTCTGGATCCACTGGGAAATCACAGCGGCATGCAGTCCAACATCTCAGCGTCCCAGCCTATGGCATTCCTTATTCCTCCTGCTCCTCTGGCCTTGATGGGTGCACAAACTGGTTTACTTAGACCTCTGCCTCATCTTTCTTCTTTTGCCCTTCAGCCTGCGCATTCGCTTCCTCTACTTGGCTCTCATGGTGCTGTTTTTTCTAGGAAGATGGTGCTAAGGCAAAGAGCAGGAAACAACATTTTTCTACCTAAAGATGTCTGTGGGGTTAACAGTGGAAGAAATAGATTTATTACCAGATATTTAGACCAACATGCCAATTCTGACATATCTATGATGATAGAGACTAGCTTTAGAATGATAAAAATAAACCAAAGGACTACATCCCAAAGTACTGGACAAGGCTAACAAAGCAGAGTAGGGCATCAGGGTATAGGGTAAGAGCTATGTAGAAAAACTAGTTGTTCCTACAATGAAAAGTATTACCAGGCCTAGCAATTCAAGTTCGCCATACCAAGTAGATTTTGAAAAATAGTCTGTTACTTATTATATTAAAGAAAAATTTAAACTTGTAGGCTCTTCAACTTTATATCAAACAACCTAAACTTTGCTCAGGGGACATGGTACTTAATATTTGGATCATCAAGTGCCAATTCCAAATTTAATTATACAAATAATAACTCTACTAATAGAGAATGTTAATGGTTTCTTACAGATGGAGCTGAAGGTAAAACTGCTAAGACTTTTCCCACGTAAGAGACTATTCTTATTACACCTCTTCCCATGGTCTTCCAACTGCCTCAGTTCATTCATTTTTTTTTTAACCAAACTCGAATATTTCCACTTTATTCACCCAGATGTCCTTTTAACACTTCAAAGGCTGTTTTTGAGAAATAATAAAATTTTCAAAAGCACAAAAAATGCCACCCAAGTTAAGAAGTTTTGAGATCAAGCAGATGAAAGGGAAAATTTGAGTAAGGAGCGAGTTTAGTGTCCTAGCCATGACAAAATCCTAAGAGTTAGTGAGTGAACACATGACTCTGCACATATCCACAGAGTTGAGGTCACATGATGATTCTGGCTCCTGGTCCTCCTCTTTGCTTTCCTGGTCTGACACACCATTCTCTGGGATGCTGAGCTCTTCTTTAGGCTTTCTTCATTCCCCTCCAGTAACTCCTGCTTTATAGGCTTGCACAAGATAGACTTTTTCTTCATTTTGATATTTGGTTTAGGTTGAGAAAGCTATTTTTTCTCCAATTCAATGCTGTTTGCCTATAAAAATCACAATAAGAAAAACCCAACTAAGACAAGCATCCTTGGTTAAAGGCATTCTAGGTTGTAATCTCTGAACTTTTAGGGCCTACTTTACTCTTGGCTTTGACTGTCTTTTGTCTTCCTTCTCAATCAAACTCTCCCCATCCCCACTGCTAGGACTTGAACTCAGGGCTTAGAATCTGTTCTTGTTTGCTTTTTTTCCCCCTCAAGGTTAGTGATTTTCCACTTGAGCTGCAGTTCCACTTCCATCTTTTTGGTGATTAATTGGAGATAACTAAACCATGATGCTCAGATCTCAGCCTTCTGAGTAGCTAGGATTACTCAATGAATTTTCAGGAAGAGGCATCATGATGTTATGGGATTTCATGAAGTCATAAATATGATGATACCCAAAACCTTGAACAAGGACATTCTCAACTTCACCCCAGCATAACCATTGAAGTGAGGGATTTTAAACACTTATACATTAGTACTGCTCATACTCCCCTCAGACTTCAGGATCACACATCACTTTTGACTATCAAGCCTCACTGGTTACCTGGAACTCCCAACAACAGTTTCTGCTTTCCTTTTACTTGGAGACCTGAAACTTGAAGATTAGGATTTACTTTGTTCAATTTTGAGTCTCCTCGGTATTTTTCTTCAATTTTTGTTAATCAGTTTTAACTTGAAGTGATACTCTGCTAAGATCAAGGCAACCTAAGACATAGCATATCATTTTTAATTGTCTCTTTGCTTAGTTTACTTTAATCAAAGGATTAAGAAATCTATTATAAGGTTTTTGGTGGGGGTAGCATTGTGAAGGGAAGGGCAAATGGACAAATGTGGTGGAAGTACTTTATGTGCTCCTACAAAAGTAAACAATGAAGGTGGGGGAAAGTGGCTCACAACTTTAATCCTATCTATTCAGAAGGTTGTAAGCAGGAAAAATCAGTGAGTCTTATCTCCAAAAAACTACCAAAAGGCCGGGCGCTGGTGGCTCACGCCTGTAATCCTAGCTACTCAGGAGGCTGAGATCTGAGGATCGCGGTTCAAAGCCAGCCCGGGCAGGAGAGACCGTGAGACTCCTATCTCCAATAAAAACCACCAGAAAACCGGAAGTGGCGCTGTAGCTCAAGTGGTAGAGCGCTCGCCTTGAGCTGAAGAGCTGAGGGACAGCGCCCAGGCCCAGAGTTCAAGCCCCACGACCGACAAAAAAAAAAAAAAAAAAAAAAAAACTACCAAAAGAAAGGAAATGGGTTGTAGCTCATGTGGTAGCATGCTAAGATTAAGCAAAAGGAGCATAGATATGGTACTCAAGCCCCGAGTTCAAGACCTAGAATAAGCACAAAACAAACTAACAAAACCTGCTGAAATTGCTTTAAGAAGGGTCTATGAGAGAAAAATGGTTAGGGTAGATTTGATTTGGGAACATTTGGTATCTGTCACAGTATATGCGAATAGATCCACTATAGGTTGCTGTGGAAATATTATTCCTTGTTCCATTATGAGCTATTTGGATTCACTATTTCAGTGTGAAGTGATATTTCTTGAGAGAAAATTGTCAGTTTGGAGCCCAGCACTGCTGGATCATGCCTATAGCCTTAGCTGCTCAGGAGGTGGAGATCTGAAGACCAATGTTTGAAGCCAGCCCATGAAAGAAAGTCCATGAGACTCATCTCCAAAAAACTACTAAAACACTCCTGGAAGTGGTGCTGTGACTCAAGTGGCACAGCACTAGTCTTGAGCAAAATTAGCTCAAAGACAGCACCCAAGCCCTCAGTTCTAACCCCAGGATCAGCATATACACAGAAAAATTTTAGTATGACTTCTGAACGAGGTTTTGTACCATTTTTCCATGAGTTCATTTTCAGACAGCACTATGTCCTGTGGGAGGCTTCTGTGTTCTGGCTTACATGGCATTTCTATTAGATGATATGTAATAGGCATCTACACAAAATTCCCTCACTCAAATTATATTCTTCAGTTAACAATCTATTATGGGAAAGAATTGAATTTCCCCATTTGTTTAAGTACTCAATGAATTTAACAGTATAAATTTGTAGATTGCTATTTAAGTTATATTCCATTTCTATTAGTTTACGCTCTTAAAGTTCTTATTCTTAGTTTATGTAAGTATGTATGTATGTATGTATTTTGTTGGCCATGGGGTCTGAACAAAGGGCCTGGGAGCTGTCCCTCAGCTTTTCAGCTCAAGGCTAGTGCTCTACCACTTGAGCCACAGTACCACTTTCTGCTTTTCTGCTTATGTGGTTCTGAGGAATTGAACCCAGGGCCTCATGCATGTGAGGCAAGCACTCTACCATTCAGACACCTTCCCAGCCCCTCTTTGTTTAGTTTTAAAGTGCCTTTAATGACCTTTCTTAATATAAGATGATATAATTCTATAACTATATCTAGTTTTTTTAATAGGTTGATGATTTCCCATAGATTCACCGCCATCAAAAGATACAAAGTATTTCCTTCACCCTTAAAAGAACAGCCAACTTCTGTTTCCTCAGAAGTTGCACAGAGGTTCTTCCTGCAGAGTATCTCATACTTATATCTAACACCATGTGACAGAACAGACAATAACAATGTCTTGTTATTCTGTTATCCTCAGAAAATAAAATGCTATTCAAAAAGACTTTGGACCTTTGTTTCCTCATGTTATTTATAATTTAAGGGAGCTCAATGCCAGACATTACTATTTTCTGTAGTTGTATGTTACAAGATCTACATTCATTCCCATGGAATATTTTATTTTTGTTGGGTGTGGTGGTCCTTGTACTAGGGCTTCAACTCAGGACCTGGTAATGTCACTTCAGATTTTTGCTCAAGGCTGGGACTCTTCCACTTGAGCTACCTCACTGCTTCTGGCTTTTTAGTGTTAACTGGAAATAAGACTGGGTAGGTGATGGAGTGGGTATGACTGTGATACATTGTATCCATGTATGGGAACGTCACAACCTCCTTCTTGTACAACCAATACTTGCTAATAAAAAGAAAGATAATTAGAGGTCTAATTGTTCACAGTAAGTTTCTTGTAATTTCCCTTCTTATGTCTTTCTCATTTTTTTCATGCTAGCATGTGTTCAGTGCTGACCCTTAGCTCTTTTTCTTATGGCTAGTACTTCAGCCACAGCTCTAGTTCATTTTTGCTAGTTAATTGGAAGAAAGAAACTATCTGATATTTGTGCCTAGGTTGTCTCTGAACCTCAGTACTCAGATCACAGCATCCTGAGTAGCTAGGATTACAGGTGAGAGCTACTCAGATCCTTGTTGTCTCCTAAATTATCCCATGTCCATTTCACAATGGCAGTCCATTTCCATGCTTCCCAGCTTTGCAGAACTAGCTTAATTATAATCCAACACCAAGTCTAACCTCACCACAGATGCTATTTTTTGTGTCATTCTCTGACTATAGACACCCTTCTCCTGGCTGATGCATTGCAACAACCTAGATGGCTCTCATACTACGCCACAAGGATAGGAAGCCAGGAAACACTAGCTTAGAAGCTGTAAAATCAGAGGAGCAAAAAGATATCGTAGTGCATTCTGCTGTGATCTTATTCTGATTTAAACAGCCTTGTCATCTATTACCAGGAGTAGCTTTGACATCACATTCTGAGTAGTGACTGGGTGTAAGCTGGTGTGTCCGAGCTGACTATAGTATTGTCCTGAGCCTGTGCAGACTGAAGAGACAAGCCAGTGCCAGTAGCACACACATTGGAATAACAAAGCAACCTATAGTTAGGCATTGCCACTCTTTGTTATAGAGTAATGAATGAATGACTCTCTAATTTCTTGACAAGAAATTCCTGCAGACCCATATGCAGCTGCCTCATCAGAGCAAGTAAAGAGCATGGTGCTGCCTGGAGGAAACACTGTGAGAAGCTGCCAGAAAGCATCTGTTTACTGGACTCATGGGGCTCCTCTGTCCTCTAGAATTAATGACAAATGAGGAGCAAACACCTCCCCCTCTAGGCAGACATACACAGGAAGAGCATTGCCACAGCACAACAGGGGACTCCCAAGACATACACTTGATCTGTGCTGTCAGAACTGAGAGTTTTATTTTTGGGGGGGAGGGTCCGGTTGTGGGGCCTGAACTCTGGGCCTGTGCCCTGTCCCTCAGCTCTTCAGCTCAAGGATAGTGCTCTACCACTTGAGCCAAAGCGCCACTTCCGGCTTTCCATTTTGCTTATATGGTGCTGAAGAATCGAACCCCCGGGACTCAGGCATGCAAGGCAAGAGCTCTACCACTGAGCCAACTTCCCAGCCCCAGAGCTGAGTTTTTAATGACACTTCATCCCACAGTGCTCCCTAAACCTTCAACCCAACCCTGCTCCTTTCATGTCCCTGACAATGTTTAGAGGCATCCAACATCCAGACTGAAGATGTTCCTTCATGTTTGGAGTAAGTCTGATCAGACTTTATATGGATCCACTGCTCAGTCAGGACTCTCGATCCCTCCCATCCCCATTTTGATAATGTGTGTCTCTTGACCTATTCCTGTCTTCTCTTTTCAAGATTCAGTCAGGGCCGGGTACAGGTGGCTCACACCTGTAATCCTAGCTACTTAGAAGTCTGAGATCTGAGGATCGTGGTTCAAAGCCAGCCCAGGGAGGAAAGTCCGTGAGACTCCTATCTCCAATAAACCACCAGAAAACCAGAAGTGGCTCTGTGGCTCAAGTCGTAGAGTGCTAGCCTTGAGTTGAAAAGCTCAGGGACATCACCCAAGCCAAGCCCAGAGATCAAGGCCTATGACTCAAAAATAAATAAATAAATAAATAAAAGAAAGCAAAAACATACAAAGCTCAGAATGGCAAGCAGCTGAAAACAGGATGGAATAAACCAACATTATCTATGACAGTTTTCAGATTATGCAGAGAAATGCCTGCATTGTTGAAGCCCAAGCCCATCTGATAGCTGAGTTTTAGCTGGCTGGCATGCCCATGATGCCAGGTAATGGTATTCACCAATTTTGTGATATTATTGGATGAGACCAATAGGCTTCAAGTTGGGAAGCTGAAAATTTTCTATTGATCTAGAAGGAGAAATATATCAAGACAAGAAATGGGATTAACACAATGCCAAAAGCAAAAGGCCATCCAATCCAAGGAAGACAGAATAACTCTGTCTCTGAAAAGATGATTCTCTCAAAGGAATCCTGAGCTGAGTATGGTGATCTATGTTTGCAATCTCTGAATTTAGGAGGCTGAGTCAGAAGTTAGGTTGAGACTAGCCTAAGTTCCATGCCAAGAGAAGAACACAAAACCAAAGCTCATCTTACAAAATAAAAGAAGGACTGGGAATGTGGCTTAGTAATAGAGTGCTGGCCTAGCACATACATGAAGTCCTGGGTTTGGTTCCTCAGTACCACATAAAGAGAAAGGCTGGAAGTGGTACTGAGGCTTGAGTGGCAGAGTGCTAGTCTTGAGCAAAAGAAACTCAAAATGAATGGTGTTAGGAAAAATGTAAAATTAATGAAATAACATCTCTCTCCCTCCCCTATATCCCTTCCTGCTTTCCTCCCTCCCTCCTTTTCTCAGTACTAGGGTTTATACAAAGGATTTCATGCTTAGGCAGGTGTTTAACTCTTAATCCACACTACGGCCTTTTTGTACTTTAGTTTTTAAGTTAGGGCATCCTGTTTTCTTCCCATCCCAGGACCAGCCTCCCATCTAGCTGAGATTATTGGAATCAGCCCAGCTTGATGATTGTGATCAGATCTCACTTTTTGCCTGGGTTGATCTTGGATTGCAATCCTCTCAATCTATGCCTCCCAAGTAGATGGTACTACAGGAGTGATCTATTATGCTTAGCCTTTAAAATGATCACTTAGAGCTGGGCACAAGTGGCTCCTGCCTGTAATCCTAGCCACTCAGGAAGCTGAGATCTGAGGATCGAGATTCAAATCCAACCAGTGCAGGAAAGACCATGAGACTCTTATCTCCAATAAACCACCAGAAAACCTAAGTGGTCCTGTGGCTCAAGTGGTAGAGTGCTAGCCTTTAGCTGAAGAGCTAAGGGACAGCAGTACCCCGGCCAAGAGTTCAAGTCCCAAGACAGACAAAAAAAATCACTTAGGAAGATAAAAGAAAAACTCCTGAATTCTCACATTTATTTAAATAGCGGCTGCCAGTCATATTTCATAAAGCACTTATGGGGCCCATGAAGTCTTTTATTTTTAAAATACAATAAAATAGTACTAGAGCAGTTGGGATATTGTTCTGCCAGTAACACAACTGTAAGAGCCTCGGAGGGAGCAAGCAAGCCGGCTACAGGCCAGCTCCACCGCCGCTTCTTCTGAGCAGCAAGCAGCCATGACTGGGGCACAGGCTCCTCAGGCCAGACCCTGCAGGCAGGGCAGCCCCTCCAAATCCCTCCAGTGGCTGACCTCAGGCCTCAAAGGCTCCAGCGCCGAGCTTCCTGGGCTCATCCCTAGGCTGGAGGTGCAGTGTGAAACAGCAAAGGAGCCAGCGAGACTCCTCCAGTGTCAGGGCAACCAGGCAGGAGTGGAGCCAAATGGCCAAACTTGCAGCAGCGACTGCAGCAGTTGTTGCTGCCTCGTGCAGCATGGGCCAGGGCTCCTGCAGCTGCTCAGGCACAGCCAGAGGTGGAGAAAAACTCCAGGACTGACACAGCCCCCTTCCACCCAATCTGCCTAAGATCTGGGAGCTGGAGTGGGAGCAGAAGGAGAGGGGTTCATATGGGTGTTGGAGGCATAGGCCTGCAAAACCCCATTTGAGCACCTGTGTGCCCTGAGGGTGGATACAGACATGCATCCCTTCCTTCCAATTTATTTATTTTTGTTGGTTGTGGGGCTTGAACTCTGGGCCTGGACGCTGTCCCTCAGCTCTTCAGCTGAAAGCAAGTGCCCTACCACCTGAGCCACAGGACCACTACCAATTCTTCTCGGGGAGGAAGGGACACCCTTTCCTCCATGCTGGGCAAAGGTTCTGCCCCGGTGCAAGACTCAGGTAATGGTTTGCTCAAAGTACCATTCGTGCTTCATCTACTTAACCACGTAGAACAATGCCTGGAGACCCCCCCCCCATGTGTAAATCACCTGTGCTTTACCTACTTTTACAACCTTGTTTAGTGGAACTGCTCCACATTTGTTGACAAGGATTAGCTTTTTCTGTTTAAACTCTCATTGTCTGTGCTCCCATAAAACTGTTTAACTCTCTGCCCCTGACTGAAGATTTACTTCTCCTGCTTGTGTGCTGTATATAAGCATGTGATGTTCCAATAAATTTTGTCTATACCCACATGGTGTAGTCCCTTCTTGCCTATACCACACATCGTGTTCCCAGATCCCGTTGTGGAAACAGCAACAGATGGGGTTATGCCGGTTGATGCCTCTGACATCTCCCCCCTTTTTTGTTTTTTAAGTACAACCGTAAGCAAGAGATCCTTTGCAGAAGGGATTTGCAGAAACTATTTTGGAATGTAGACAGCAATATCTTGACAAGACATAATGCAATCAATCCTGTAGAAACACTATGGGTAAAACTGTGCCACCAGGTTCGAGGGTCCAATTGGTTTAGCACAGATGCAATTCCCTCAGCCAGACCTTCATATCCCACCCCAGGGAGTTGTGCCAAGAAAGTCTCAATGACTTCCTGCTGTAACTAGTGGATGTCCCAAGTCAAATTTCCTTGCAAGACTGGCAGGTGGTAGTGAAGTCCCTGCCAAGTAATGTTAGAAGTGTTGAATCAAGTAGGAGTGATGCACAGTTTATTGAGCTCTAATCACACTTGAAGGTTAGCTGTTTCTGCAGATCAATTATCTGGTCTCCCATCCACTGCACCGTGTGTTGCAGGGTGTTCAGACGGGAATCAATGTCCTGTTTAATATTGTGCTGATGAGTCCATAGCTGGTGACAGTCCAGCCACTTCTCTACAAAGTCCTTGGTTTGGATGGAGGAATGCAGGGCCACTCCGGCAGTCGCAGCAGTCATGGTGATAGCAGTCATTTCAAGGATCACAGCTACACTCAGACCCAGGAATCTCCTAGTTCTCTTCAGCAGTTGCTGGAAGACTCCTGTCAACAAACCAACAGTGGGGCTCTCCTGCCAAGGTCGGGTGAGGTTAACAGGCACCCAGACCCCTAAGCGAGATCTTAATATCAGGAGAGACTGAGAAGGCATATTAAAAGAAATAGTATGATTTAAGCATGTAAAGAGTCCAGGCTGCGTGGGTTCTCATTGATTGACACTGTCCCTGTGGGCTAGGACATAGGAAAGTTTAATACAACCCTGTACAGTAAAAGAATGGTTCCTGTAAAATGTATAATTTGCCTCATGGGCCCTAGTAAAGTGACCAATCCAATTCTGAGTTGTATAAAATTGGGTGGCAAGTTTTATAAATGCCACTGCTCAGGCCCTAAGTGTCCCCTGAAGTTTATATGTGGCCTACGAGGCACAAGGCCTCCATCATGTCAGGTGAGCAAGCCAATGGGTTCTACATGATTTATAACTCCATTGTATAGACGTCACCATCAGAAGAATTATTAGTATACCAATCACCAACATGCTTTTCAGAATAATTGGCAATGAAACATCCATGAGGACCTCAATCTATAAATGAGATGTTATCATTATGCTGTATAATCTTTCCTCTAGGGTTTTGACACTGAGACCACTGAATAGAAACATAAACAAAATTCAATAATTAATGTCCTGGCATACTAGGTTAGGTGGTCGCCCAGTCTTATTTGTATAAGAATGATCCTTACCAATAAAATTTAAGGAAATTGTGCTGAATAGCCCCATATGATTGTTGATTTTATCATCAGGCAAGATGTATGCCCATACCTGTCTTCTGGTTGGTAAGCAAGGTGATGTCCCTAAACACAGTGGTAAAGACTCAAATCCTAAGGAAATAATATAAGGTATGCCTTCCTCACCTGGATGAGTAGGGTCTGCATGATCCCATGGTGGAGGAAAATACATGCTGTCATTTGTATACGCCACCGGACCTTGGTCTAGCTAATCCACTAATTTTAACAATGGTCGGTGAGTGACATAGGCCCAATATGCATGTTCACTACTCACTGCAGAAGTATTCACAAGCAGTGCAATCATGGCCAAAACAGATATTCAGGTATTCTAGGGGTTTTTGTACTGACCAGGGTGGCTTCGGTCTTGTGTCAACACCTTATTCTGACCCCATGTTGCTGGGGTCAAGCTGGTTTTCTTAAGATAAGGATGATGGCTTCCTCCAGACTTCAACCTTAGGTCTGCAAATCTGCGTACTAGATGTTCTTCCTCAGGGTTGTGTTGTGTTGTTTTTGCTTCTCTGGAGGTCGGATGAGTCAAAAAGGGACCCAGATGTTGCCAGTAGATCCATCTGGAATGATAGAAACGCTATTTTCACTTATGGGGCATTAGTCTTATTCTTCATTGATTAAATTTTTTAAACCATATGGGAATAGATAGTGAGGTGGTGCTAGAGGGATAAAATGCTTTTCAGCTTTAGTGAAAGGATCACTTTGAGTGAAATTTTAAAAATTTAGAGTAAATAAGGTTAAGGCAAAAGTTCCCTTGGGGATTCCCCTTTTTTGTTTTTTTAATAATTGAAGCTTAAATGTTTTATGGGTGTGTAAACAGTTGGCATTAGTCTACACAGGTTCATTAAAGAAGTTTTACCTAGGGACTAACTTTAGTAAACTCCCCTAATATTTTTCTGATTGTACACTGGCTTTTAGAATATGGTGTGGGGTAGTTTGTCAAGGTGACAACTTTTTACTAATTACATTTTATTCCAAACTAGAGTTTAGGCATAATTTTTTAACTTTTCATAACTGTATGGACCCTTTGGGGGGCGGCTATAGCAGCATAGCCTGTTTAGTACTTTGGTTTGTAAAAGATTTAAATAGTCTAGGATGTTTAAAGGTAAGCTCCATAAGAAGTTCCACTTGTAGGTGTTCAGTGGCAGTTTTGTAATTGACAAACAAGTTATAAAAGCAGACCTAACAGTTAGTGATTACAAATTGCATCAAGGCAAATAGGGTGGTTGAGTCCACACAACTGCCTGTAGACATCCTGGTATCTAGGCTGGAGATGGGGGCATTGCACCCAGCTTCAAGGCCTGGAGGTGGGACAAGTCTTACCTTGAAATCCTAGGAAAACATTACCTCCCCAAATGGGCGAAAGCATTGTTTAGCTCCTCAAATAGCCTAGGTGGGACAGGCAGGCCATCCTTTGGAATACAGATGTTTAGTGTAGCTCCTGGTGCTTAACTCTCTACTTAAGCCCTTATCTTTGAAAATTTAACATTTGGTCTAAATCCTGATATAAATGATCTTTTTAGTAATTATCAGACCACAATTTTGTTTTATTTTGGTGTTTATACCAATGTTTCTCTGCTTACCTGGGACTTATTTGTCTCAGTTAAATTTGAATTTTCTCCTTCCTTGTTCTGATTAATACCCTATCTCTTTACTTTTGATCTGGTCCTAACAATTTCATATTTTATTCTTAAACAAATTTATTTGTTTAGTGTCAGCCCAGAATTTACTGCCAATTAGGGTTTTAAGCACATACAGAGCAGTTTGGATTTAAGCTATTCCCCACAATTCACAACCTCAGCCTTTTACAGCCAACTATTACAAATGGTTGACAAGTTCTTGCCCAGTTATGCATGCTTATAAAGTAGCTTGCCATGACCTCCAGCTCTGATCAATTTTAGAAGAGCCAAACATTATTGCCAAAGTCCCAGGAGTGCCTCTTTCTATGTTAGGGTAAACGCAACCTTGACATTTCCCTTGGT
>NW_027203849.1:0-22500 GCF_024711535.1 Dipodomys merriami
TGTAATTGGAAAACTCTTCTATTTTTTTTTACCCTCTTCCTAATTTACCATAAAACACAGACATATGCATTATTTATTGCCACTAATTTTATACAAGTATAAAGCAAGTGCTAAACCTTCAATTCTATTGTTATGTATCTTATCAGTTAAAGGTATACTATGGTTCCTAAGAAAGTATTGGGTGTTAATTGTAATAATAGGATAGGTAGGCAACAACCAATATATTCTCATAAAGAAAAGGCAAACCCAATTTCTTCAATTTTTAAGAAAGAGTAAGAGGTATTCTTATTGAGCTAATAATTATTGAGTTAATAATTCAATTTTTTTCTTATATATCAGACTTCTCTTGAACTTGCACAATTATACTGCTATCTAGCTTTACTATAATTTAATGCCAGGCCATGAAGGAGGTACTGTCAAAAGGAGATGGTTTTTCTGAAGTATTCTTTCTGGTTAGAAAACCTTGGTCAACTGTTCTTAGAGAAGTAATGACTTTAAACAGGGAAAAATACCCAAAAGCAGGTTAGCATTATAGGAGTATGCCACTGATGAAAAAAAAATGCCTCATTAAATTGAAATAGATCACTAAAGAGTGACTTCTATAAGTATTTAAGTAATTCTACAGGTTAACAAAACTTGTACTGATTACTTGTAGCTAGCTTGTAAAGGCAATTCATGGAACATTCATCTGTTAAAAACTACCAAAAAAAAATCTGGTGGTTCATGCCTGTAATTCTAGCTACTTAGGAGGCGGAGATTTGAAGGTCAGTTTGAGACAGCCCTTGGCAGGAGTTTGTAAGACAATCTTATGTCTAATTAATCACCAAAAAGCAGGAAATGAGGCAATCATTCATGTGGTAGAACACCAGTCATGAGCAAAAAAGGTTTAGAGACAAGAGTCCAGATTCTGAATTTAGCCCCACTATTAGCATAAAAACAAACAAAACAAAACAATCCACCAAGAAGTAACTTTTATTTTTAAAGGAAAGCATCTTTATATTTTAAAGAACTTACAGAGGTGAATAACCAATGTGATTCACTGATTTACTAACATAAGATATGACATTAACTTAGTTGTAATGATAATGGAAATTAAGCAAAATAGGAACTATATTTAAATATTTAATGTAAGCATAGAACTTGCAAAATAATAATATAACTAAGACTATCTATATTTTTGTTTTGCTTGTTATTTGAAACAAGGACTCATGATATAACCCAGGCTGGCCTAGAACTTGCTGTATAGCCCATGCTCATCTAGACCTCACTGTTCCCCTGTATTGGCTGCTCCAGTGCTAAGCTTACAGGCATGTACTACCACATCCAGCTTTAAGACTTTAAATTCCATACTAAATAAAAAAAGTCAGATTCATGGTTTGCATTTACATTTGGAGTATCCAATGGATACACCATATATACAATGTCAAACCAACATATTTAAACAGAGAAGAGAACCAGTTATCCAATGCCTACAAATTGCCTCATATAATATAAAACATAGGATTGCATAATACTAAGTGACCACAGTTACAATTTGCTATTCTAATGACTTTTAGCATTCAACCTAAAATAAAAAAGATAAAATGAAACTCAAAAATGTTAATGAAAGCAGATATCGCTAAATGATTTGTGATAGCCACAAATGAGGTAAAACTATAAAATAAGATTACGAGACAATAACAATAAAAGCATAAAGTTTGCCATGCAGCAGGACACAAAACATTTATAATTTGAAATTACCAGGAGTATCAAGGTCATTTTCTAAGTTAGTAAGTTCATCTCCACCTCTTACAACAAAGCCTTCAGGAATTTCCTCGTTAGTATCTATCTCAATATTATCATTTTCATCTGTAAGAACATGTAGCAATAATGTTAGCATGTTATTTATATTTTATATCCTTTGTTCAAAATACTAAAAAAGAAAGAAACCAGTATTTTAAAACTGAGTTATTAAAACTAAGGTCTGACAAAGACAAGCAAGTTAAGAAAACAGTTTCAAGTCAGTTTTTCACTGCTGGATTAACATTTATATTTTAAATTCTTATATCAAAGATGAATTATCATATCAAAGCATAACAAACATTTTGACAATTTGCCACCTATTGTCTGTGCTGTCTGAGTCACTGAACTCCTTGAGTCTTTTTATTTTAACCTATAATCTATTAAAATGGCACATAAAAATGAAGTTAACATGATGAATCATCAAATAGTATCTTGAGAACTTATTTTTAGCATTCATTGGATACTGAATAAACACTTAAGTTCTTATAGACCTGTAGCTATATTTAAAGCATTGTAAGAAGATCTGTTTTTCTACTAAGGAGTCATTATTCCCAAAACATTAAGAATAAGAGTCGAATACTAGAATACTATATTTTATTTACTTTTTTTTTTGTTTTTTGTGGTGCTGGGAATTGAACCTAGAAATTTATACATGTTAGGCAAGCACTCAACCACAGAGTTAACATCCCCAGGCCTTAATATAGTTCCACTATATAGTAGAATGTTTAGAAACAACTAAGACAGTACACCTTGGAAGAGCTAAAATTAGGACAATTATTTTAAAATATTAAATATAGAGAAATGAGGCTGTATAGCACTATTTTATACCCTTAGTAAAATGTTATAGGTTAGAAATGGAGTCTTTTCTATATTAAAATTTTCTACTATATAGAAAAAAATCTTTTCAAGGCCTAGTAATAAAATTGGTAATTTTGAATTCCACACATTTGCAGAGACATATGAACAGTCTTATTTACATATTATATGTTTGTAATATACTATGGACCTTTTGGATAGATACAGATATATAGATGTCTACATCTATATTAGTTGTTTAGCTCTGGAAGTTGAAGTATACATACATACATACATACATAGTTGTTTAGTTCTGGGAGTTATGAATATCCTTGTTATTCTCCTGCATATTTTTTCTTTTCTAGATATATTTTTATTGTAAAAATACTGTACAGAGGGGTTACAGTTACATGAGTAGGATAATGAGTACATTTCCTATCAAGCATTGTTACCTCCTCATTTGTTTTCCCCTACCATCCTTCCCTCCTAACCTCCCTCCCGCACACCCCGAAATTGTAAAGTTCATTTTCAACATAGTGTCTTGTACATCTCACTGTTACAATGGGTCAACCTGTATCCTTATTTAAGCATTTTGTTATATCCCTTCCCCTCCCCAAATTATAAAAATTATAAGTCAAATGAACCCCAAGACAGGACACAAGTGTTTTTTCTTTCTTTCTATTGTTTTTAACGTACTTATAATGTACTATGTGATTCTTTTGTTTGTACTTCCCCCATAGTATAACCCCAGTTTTCACTGTATCTGATTCAGGTGTCCTGCATCTCCCGCATATTTTTATTGGACATTTTTTGCTAATGGTGATACATTCTAAAGATTCTTTTCAAATTGAGAAGTTTCAGAATTCCTGAGCTTTGTCTTAATTCTTCAACATTTATGCTCCAAAACTGCACATTATTGATGTTTTTTGCTTCCCATGTAAATATGTACTAAGAACATTACATCATTACATGTACTTTGTAAACCATTTAGAAGAAAATAACAAATACAAAAGACTGAAATGTTCCCTGTGGGTAGTGGGACAGCAATAAAATTAGTAAGTGTTTTCACAGAAGTAGCTAAGGCATTATACATGACTTCAGTTAAGTACACCCAGCTGAGAGATCTGTTCAGATCAACTATGCTTATTATAAACATTTAACTCATTTCACAAATGTCATTTCATCAACCTCATGTTCTTCAAATAGTTTTGTTGCTTAAATGAATTATTTTCTAGGTGTTAAAAAGCTGACACAAACACTTTTTACTATTATTCTGTATTGGAGAAAATTTATTATTCATAGATTTAGGGGGTCTGGTATAATATACTTTGTTGCTATCAGTCAGTATCCACTGATTATTACTGATCATAATTAACCTAGAGCAAAAGTAGAAATCTCAATATTCATTCCTTCACTCAAGGAACTTCTACCTACAATTAGCAAAACTCTGTGTTAGATGTTGAAGCGATACCAAATTCTGCAAGACATTTATTCTTCCTGAAGGGAATACATTGAAATGATTGTAATACCACATAGGATAGGTGTTAATGGGGTAGAAACAAAGTATACAACAGATTCAAAAGGTAAAAAGATGACTCTGTGCTTGTGACCAGGAATTCTAAGAAATTAGGTCTTGAGAAGAGTACAGAATTTCAAGAGGTACAATTGAGAGAAGATCATTATAGACTTGAAAGGAGAAAGGGGTAGGTTATGTTAAGAGAATATTATAAAGTCCAATCTGGCTCAAGCATACTCAGTGGGAAATAATAGGAGGGAAGACTTGAAAGGCAAAATGTAGAAAGTCCAGAATAACAGAATGGGAAGTTTATGTTTTACTTGATAGAAATGAAGAAATGATTGTGCTGTTGCATGAGAAGCACTGTACTTTACAAGATTAAACAGTTTCCAAGCTAACTATCTTCTTGTACAGTTGTAAAGTATGTATAATTTATAAGTAGTAAAATAAATAATGAAGTTTAGATCTTTTCTAAACAAGAGGAGCTTCACTATTATCTCTGCAATATCACTCATGATTAAATTCTCATATTCTACTTAGGTGAAAGAAAAAGCAATATAGGGTCTATGCATGAGAGTGTGACATTATGCATGTGACATCATCCTTCATGTAAAATAATAACCTTATGTGCTGGACTAGAGGACAGTAGAGCTGGAGGTAGGAAATTCAGGTTGAAATTCAGGAATAACTTGGAGGCAAGAAGTATGGGGAGTCTAATCTAAGATAAAAAGAACTGAGGATAGTTATGACATGATTTAAAAGCTTATTAGATATTGGGTTATAGAGAAGGAATACTGAAAAGAGTAAGAGTGAGGCAGATATCACAACAGAATCTCCACCCTGTGTAACTAGAATGGTGGCTTCTTTCATATTCCTATGAAAAGGACTAATTAACTATGGTAATACAGTTAGATATGGGTATTTTCAGCTACCAAGAATATGTTCAAAGGTATACCTTCTTTCATTACCCATTTATACAATGCCAGGTTCTGGTATAAGGTTAAATAGATGCTATTCATTTTATTTCCAATTGATTACATTTGGGGTAATTTAATATTTATATATGTATTGCTAATCTTGGATAAAAGGATTACCATTTGGGAGGGCAAGAGTAAGAATTGATCTCCTATACAGCTCAGATCTTCTTAAGACTAGATTCCTACTTCCTTTCTATTCACTAACTTCAGTTTTACAATGAACCTTGAATTCCTTTTATCAGTTAATATTACACATTTCCCAACACACCTGTGGAAATGCTCTAAACGCATTCTAGCAGAACTAAAGTGGATGTCCATTTGTGTGCACATACATGTATACTATTAAAGATAATATCATATATGAATATGAATATAGATGAAGATATAGATATCTTTTATGGCTAACCACTGAAAATCCAGTAGGTGAGCAAGGCAGAAACTAAACTGGAGATTCATTATGTAGGTGAATCTGGTTTGTAAGTATGGCATGTATTATGTGGCCAGGAAAATGTAAAAGGAGATTAGATGTGCACTGGAATGTGAAAAATGCATTTTGGTTGGCTCTGTATAAGAGTACAAGCAAAATAGGGATCCCAACAGTGTGAATTACAGCACAGCAATAAGGCTAATCTTATACTTTATGGGTGAATAGAATACTTATAGATAAACAGAATGTCTGGTGACAACAACAACAAAAGAATATCTACAATTCTAAAGAAATAAACTAAGACTATTAATATGTACTTAGAAAAAAATCAAGATGGTCAAAAAATTCTCCATTATGGTTTTTAATATTCTTAGCAAAAGCCCCTTAAAATTCATATACTT
Organism: Dipodomys merriami; assembly: GCF_024711535.1. Lineage (NCBI taxonomy): Eukaryota > Metazoa > Chordata > Mammalia > Rodentia > Heteromyidae > Dipodomys > Dipodomys merriami. Next base: position 5,899 of record NW_027203849.1, read on the forward strand.
ATAGTTTGATAAGTAGCACAAAAGTTAGCACAATACTAATTGCTATTAATAGAAGTTGAAAATTGGAAGTATTGAAGGGCTTCAAGATTTTATTTTGTCTCAACAAATTCAGGTAAAACCACTTTCCATATCTGAAATAATAAGGATCAGAAAGGCCCGCAAACATTCTCAAGGACACAATGAAGGTATTTTCTTGTCAAGTGTGGTGGCTCATAGTTGTAGTCCTAACTACTTAGGAGACTAATATTGGGAGGATAATGGTTCAGGCTAGCTATGTCAAAAGGCGTGTAAAAACCCAAGTCAAACAACAAAGAGTGCTGGACATGGTGGCATATGCCTGTCATCCCAGTGATATGGGAAGTATAATAGAATCAAAGTCCAGTCAGGCATAGGTAAAAAGAAAACTCTATTTAAAAAGCAAATTAAAAATGGTCGATTTGAAATATAAACCAAAACATTGTTTTCCAGGTGCTGGTAGCTCACTCTGTAATTCTAGCTACTCAGGAGGTTGAGATCTGAGGATAGCAGTTTGAAGCCAGCCCAGGCAGGAAAGTCCATGAGACTTTTGTCTCCAGTATAGCCAAAAATGAAGCTCTGGTAACAGCACTAGTTTTAAGCAAAAAAAACAAAAAAAAAACAAACAAAAAAAACCCCGCAGGAACAATATGCAGTCCCAGTACTGACACAAAAAACAGAAACAAACAAAAAAGCCCCAACCTCCAAACCCCACATTATTTTATGTAAGTCAAAAGGAGGCAAAAATATCAGTTTAAAGTTACATGATCCCAATCTAACTCAAACTAAAGTGATAAGCTATAGAACATATACATAAAAACATAAAATAGTCACCACCTATCATGCTTGCTACTTGGGAGTGGAAAATTGGTAAAGTCACAGTTCAAGGTCAGCTCGGGCAAAATGTTCCTGAGACTTTCTCAATCAATAGCTGGGTAGAGCATATCAGTCATCCCAGTAGGAGGCTGAGATTGTGAGGATCTCAGTTCCAGGATAGGTTGAGCAAGAAATGTTTTCAAGACCCTGTCTCAACAGAAAAATCAAGACATCATGGTCTGTGTCTGTCATTCCAGGTATTGTAGAAAGAGTAAATAAAAGGATCATGTTCAGAGTGCGCTGCGCAAAAAGTGACACCCCAATCACAAAAATAACTGGGCAAAAAGGGCTCATGTGATAGAGTCCCTGCCTATCAGGCACAAAAAAATGAGTTCAAAAAAATTCCCCAATATTAAATATATAATATGAAATTATAAATATCATCTTAGAGCACGTTAGCTACTTACTTTACAAATGTAGCTATGTACCATAAACGAAAATGTAGCATTTATTTACAAAAATAAAACCATAACAAATACGCAAAGCAAAAATTCAGGCTAAAATCTGTGAACAGTATCATATATCTCAAAACAATGTAGTCAAACTTGTCAGAGATCTCTACCTAGCTTAGTAAAATAAATACAATGGACCTACAAGTTTGTTACACAACATAAACACAACAATGTCATTATCATCATTTCTAATCACTGTTGTCTTCGTCGTTGACATCATCGTTGTCGTCATCATCATCATCATCATCATCATCATCATCATAGAGGACTAAATATGTGGTAGGCAAGTGCTCCACAATTGACATATACATTTAGCTACAATTTTTTTTTTTTGGGCAGTCCTGGGCTTGAATTCAAGGTCTAGGCACTGTCCCTGAGTTTTTTGTTTTTGTTTTGTTTTGTTTGTTTAATGTTAGTACTCTACCACTTGAGACATAGCTCCATTTCTAGCATATATTGGAAATAAGAGTCTCATGAACTTTCATGCCAAAGCTGACTTTGAACCTCAGATCTCAGCCTCCTGAGTGGTTAGAATTATAGGCATGAGCCATTGGTGCCTGGCCTCGACTGGGATTGTTAAATGAGGCTATAACAAGCATATACCTACAAAATAACTACAAAAACTGGAATCTAGCACAGGTGTGATTCTCTTATTTACACAAGAATTAAGCTATATGTAGTTATAATAGGATGCAATTAGATTGCTTGAATACATAGCTATATATGACCTAACATACCTTGCATATATGTTCTGTGAACATCATAAAGCTGAAGGTGCTTCATTTCAAACTTAACAAGTTTGCTTTTCATATTGAGCCTGGTTGCTTGCTTGAGAGCAAGCGGGTTCAAGCAGTAGGTCTGCGTGATATGTCTCGAGGAAGTTGCACTCATCTATTGTATCTAGTCTTTACTATGCTCTTCTTTGTCACCCTGTACTACTGCTTCTAAAATCTTCCTATTCTAGTATGCTATCCAGGTTGGCCTCAAATTATTTCTCTCCCTTTCACATTATACCTTAGCAAAAGTTTGTAGATCTGATGGATCATACTATTCATTCTTTACTCCTGATATGTCAACCTTACAAGGGTAATTTCCACTTAGGAAACTTGTTAACACAAGTGAATTTTTTTTTTTGGTTGGTCGTGGGGCCTGAACTCTGGGCTCAGGCACTGTCCCTCAGCATTTCAGCTCAAGGCTAGTGCTCTACCACGTAAGCCACAGCACCACTTCCAGCTTTTTCTGCTTATGTGATACTGAGGAATCGAACCCAGGGCCTCATGCATGCAAGGCAAGCACTCTACCACTGAGCCACCTTCCGAGCCCCAACACAAGTGAATTTTGATTTGCTATGTAAGGGTAAGAAAAGCATAGGCAAGGGGAAAAACGCAGCCCACTTTTGTGGGTAAAGAGCAGCTATGCCCATTTATTTAAGTATCGTTTATGGATGATTCCAAGTCATGAAGCAGAGTTTTGATGTTGGGAAAGACCACATGGCTTGAAAAGTTTAAAATATTTACTCTGATCTATTCTATAGTTTGCTGATTCCTCATTTACGACTGTGGATGCTTTTGCTTAATAGGCAGATGTGTAAGTCTGATGGTTGTCTTTTAGAAAGGACTTTTATCCCTTCACTTTTCCTAAAGGACTCTCCTTACTTCCTAGTCTGAATAGCTAAGATCAGATCCAGTCTGATCCATGTTCCTTTATAAGTACAGCCCAAGATACATCACTGAGGACAAGAAATAAGTCTACTCTACTTGTTTAAAATCAACCTTAGCGCTCATTAAGAGTCTACCATATGATGTAAGGCTGATTCCAACATCCTTAAATGCTGTGTGGTATGGGGTAAATGGACCTGGGTGACTTTGTTTAGGGCTGGACATATATAAGACCAGTGAAATCATTTGGTACATGAGAGAACAGACAAATAATGTTTCTTGTTGGCTGCCCATGGTCCATCTGCTTGTGTTGCTAATTTTGCACAGACTTTAATAATATTGTAAGTATACAAATGTTCCTTAGCAGAAAAGGAAACCTGACTTTTAGGCATATCCTCATAAGATATCTGTCAAACTCTGCCCCTTCTTTATTTCACTTGACTTTCCCTCTTTTTAGTCTTGTAGTTCTTGCCATCTTGCCAGATCAAATCCTCATTTGTTTACTTTAACTTTACCTTAGTAATTGAATGATGCCTAATGCAGGTGTCCACTTTCTCCCACTCTTTGTCCCCGGTTTCCCCCTCCCCGCCATAGGACCTAGGGCTAGAACTCAGAGCCTGGGCATTGTCCTTAAGCATTTCTGCTCAAGGCTAGTGTTATACCACTTTGAGCAATAGCTGTACTTCTGGTTTTCTGGTGGTTAACTGGAGAAAAGAGTCTCATGGACTTTCTGCTTGGGCTAGCTTTGGACTTCAATCCTCAAATCTTAGCCTCCTGAGGTAGGATTATAGGCATGAGCCACTAGCACCCGGATGCTCTTATTGTATAGAAAACACACACTGGACTATAACATTGACAAAGTTTCCTTGCCTGGTCTATTCTTTATGTATCCTTGGCTAGGAGATTTCAAAGACTGTATCATTTTAATTCCTTTTTTTTTTTTTTTTTTTTTTGGGTACGGTCGTGGGGCCTGAACTCTAGGCTTGGGCGCTGTCCCTCAGCTCTTCAGCTCAAGGCTAGGGCTCTACCACAGCACCACTTCTGGCTTTTTTCTTTTTGCTTATGTGGTGCTGAGGAATTGAACCCAGGGCCTCATGCATGCAAGGCAAGCGCTCTACCACTGCCCCTCTTCCCAGCCCCTCATCATTATAATTCTTAACCTTTCAAAGTTTGACATGATTATCTGTTCAACACTGGGGGAAAACTTAAAAGAAACACTGATAAATTGCCACCCTACTCTTACTATTCTGATACTAGCTTTATGATACCATAGGAAGGTGGCATTAATAGGATTACAACAGTCTATTAGGAGGATAAAGACTGGATGGGGGTTTTCTATCATTCAGAGATATAAGGAAGCAAATATAAAGACTTCTATATTTATAAAGAGAATTTCAGGATAAAAGAAACACCTTGCTTTTAATGATAAATCAAAACAAATTACCACAGTATTATATAAATGTAGCTGTGAGTAGTTACTGAAATTGCAATAGGGTTGGGCACATGCCTAGCATATACAAGGCTTTGAGTTCAATATGGAAGGAAGGAGAGAGAAAGGGAACTTACAACAGCAATCTTAAATCAAGGAGTTGAAAAGGCAAGAGAAGGATTTAGTTAAGGTATCTACATATTGAGAAGTCCAGAGGGACAGGTACATAGCTGATTGTAAAACAAATTTATGGAATGCCATATTAGATGCCATAGGTGCTAGTTTGAGTTCTCTATGCAACAGGGGCTTTTCAAGATAATGAATCAACTAGAAATCTCATCAGTAAGTTCTAGTTTACTTTAAAGAAACTTATCATTAATCTACAAATAGATTACGTCTGTTTTAATCATGTAAAGTGTTATTCAAATCCTGAATTGTTTACTCTTCAGGATGATTTTAGAATTCTAAGATTAACTCAGGCCAAATGGCTGGCATATTTCCAAAAATAAATAGGTTTTGTACTAAAAAAAAAACCTACCTCATAGGCCTCGAGTATACTATTAAATTTTAAAAGTTCCAAATTTGCCGGGCACTGGTGGCTCACGCCTGTAATCCTAGCTACTCAGGAGGCTGAGATCTAAGGATCGCGGTTCAAAGCCAGCCTGGGCAGGAGAGACCGTGAGACTCCTATCTCCAATAAACCACTAGAAAACTGGAAGTGGTGCTGTAGCTCAAGTGGTAGAGCACTCGCCTTGAGCTGAAGAGCTGAGGGACAGCGCCCAGGCCCAGAGTTCAAGCCCCACGACCGAAAAAAAAAAAAAAAAGTTCCAAATTTAAGATGTCCAATTACAATTCTCTTTATAAATATAGTCCTTGTCCCAACAGTAAGCTTAAAATAATCTCAGCAGATAATGAAGAAAACTTTTATAGTGAAGGAAGTCAGGAGACTAAACAGAAACTGATATAGGGCTTATTCAGAATTCTGACATATTAGGCTGTAATGGCAGAATTATTACCCAACCGATTTTATAAACATCTTATTTAAAGTGAAAGTTCTGGGGCTAGGAATAGAGTGTGGACCTATTATTATGTACATGGTCTTAGATGCAACCCTAAGAACAAAGACAAGTCTTTCATATCAAAGCTCATCATCACTCATAAGTCTTATAATCTAAACATTACTTACTACTACTGCATTTACTTACTACTAAGACACTTAATGAAGTATCATGGGGTATTGCACACCAAGGCTTGTATGAGTTTTCTATTAAAGACAGTAATTTCTGGTCTGTTATAAATTAAACCAAAAGGTTGGTTTACAAACAGCAACAGTAATCTTGTGATTTACTATGGTTCCTTTAGTTTTTTTTTTTTTTTTTTTTTTTTTTTTTTTTTTTTTTGCAACATATCAATAGGTTAGCAACTTTATGTTTTTGATGTAACATACTGAAAAATCCCAAAGGTCCACTGCAGATTTCTGGGTTGTCTGTAGAATATGATACAAGATTCTTTAACTCACCTCCAGATGCCTTTGACCTTTCTTTCAACTTTTCTGCAGCCATTTCACCATAGCTGGGAAGTTCTGACATCTTCACTCCAGATCGAGCTTCTGCTATTAGCTGACGAGCTCTCTCTCTCAGCTGCCGACGTCGCTCTTCATCTTGCTGCTAAGATATATTGAACAGTTGCCAACTCAGTAATTGACAGAAATGCAATTTCATTTTCAATCTGATCATCATGATAGTAACTGGTTTACAGCATGGTGCTTGCCCCACATTATAAATAGGATGCTCTATATCAGTTGGATGTCACACCATTTTAAAAAGGCATTCTAGAATCAGATTTTTTTAAACTGACAAATTATGATAGTAAAATGCCCATTAAAAATTCAAATTAAAATATTTGGCAATATATTATTGAGGAAAACTCAGGAATTGTTAATAAGAGAATCCAACTTTACAGAAGGAAGTCACAAGACAGACTTTAAATTAATATCTTGCTTTTTAAAGAATAGAGTATAACTATTTTCTAAGAAAGGCATTGAGCACTGCTATCTTTGATAGCAGCAAATAAATTGGACAAATATAAGAACGGTATTTTTCTATGGAGCAGGAGTAGGAATAGATCAGTACATAATTCTGATTTAAAGATGAGCAATAACAATAACCCAATAGTGATATAAAATTCTTTTTTGGCTATTCCTTCTGTTACCAGATGAACAATAAAAAAAAATGATAAAAGTCTAACATAGGTTTTGAATCTACTAAACTAGAATTAAGAGATACAAATAATCAATGTGAAATTATTTTGTAAGCTTGAAAGCAAATAAAATAATTAATATGACAAAACAAAGATTGCAATAATCTGGCTCTAATATATCTTTGTAGTGTTACCCCTTAATATTTACCTCCTAACCTCACAAAACTTTGTATTTATTCACAAAAGAACGGCATGTAGTATGTAGTTTCACATACTTGTGGCTCTCAATGTTCTTTTCTTCTCCTTAACTCCTACTCACTCTTCACACACACACACACACACACACACACACACACACACACACACACACACACACACACACACACAAGCACGCGCCAGTCCTGGTCCCTTGACCTCAGGGCACAGCCCTGGAGCTGTTTTTTTCTCAAGGCTAACACTCTACCACTTGAGTCACAGCTCGACTTCTGTTTTTTTGGTGGTTAATTGAAGATAAAAGTCTCACAGACTTTCCTAGCTTCAAACCTCGATGCTCAGATCTCAGCTCCCTGAGTAGCTAGGATTCTAAGTATGAGCCACCAATGGCCAGCTTGTGATGTAATACTTGTCAAGTTAAAACTCTGTAGATGTGTACATCTGAGTAGAATTGAGATACTTTAAAGCTATGAGCTAATCTAATTTATCTTTGATTCTCTGGTCTTTAATACAAACCTTAGTAACATGCTAGATGCTACACAAATTTTAAGTATAGTACAGGGATATACTTCAGTGGTAAAGCACATATCTAACATGTGCAAAGCCCTGAGTTCAATCTGTAGCACTGTCCTCTCTAACATGTTCTGTTGATTACATACTAAAGCTAGCCCAGAGGGATTAAATGCCACTGTCATTTTTAAGAGAGTAGCAAGTTTTGACTGCATTAGAGCATGTGGTCTTGAGGATGGAACCTAGGCCCTTGTGTTTGCTAGATAACACTTTACCAAGCTCCACTTCAGCCCTTATGAAGATAACATGTAGGATGGAATACTTTAGTGTGGCTGTCTTTGGAAAATATAGATTGCTGCAGCATAGTATGAATATACATTCCCCACCAGCTATTTACTAAGAACTTTAATAATAGTAGTCCTTGCTATAATTTGTAACTATTTTGAGGGAAGCATTAACTAGCTGTTTTTTGTCATTAACTGGAATATTACTCAGCTCCCACCAGAGACACAGGGTAATTAATTGACTCTTTTCCTTTGATTACTAATTTTTAAGAGTTGTTTCAAAAGCTGTGTTACAGAAAACATGTCAGTAGCTCTTCTTTTTTTTCCTTTTTTTTTTTTTTTTGGGTCTGGTCGTGGGGCCTGAACTCTGGACCTGGGCACTATCCCTCAGCTCTTCAGCTCAAGACTAGTGCTCTACCACTTGAGCCACAGCACCACTTCCGGCTTTTTTCTTTTTGTGTATGTGGTGCTGAGGAATCGAACCCAGGGCCTCAGGTATGCAAGGCAAGCGCTCTACCACTGAGCCAACTTCCCAGCCTATAGTGGTTATTTTGAAATAGGGTCTCACTTCCTGTCCAGACTGGCCTGGATCACAGTCCTGCTGTAGGTGGGAAGCTGTTTCTGGTGAAATAGGTTCTAATGAAGTTTTTCCCAGGCTGGCCTTGAACTAAGTGCTTTTCAATCATAGCCTTTCAAATAGCTAAAATTACAGGAGTAAGCCACTGGCATCAGGCTCTTTGGAGACTAATGTGGCTTCCTAAGTAGGCTCTTTCCAATTGCCCTATGCTTATCTATCTTAAGCACTGTTGTCACATTAGTCTTTCTTACATAAACTTTTGGTTAGTCATTCCCCTAAACTTAAGGACATAAACCTTTGTTTATGTCTTACATACACACAAAGACACAGACACACATGCACGCACACACAGAGACATTCACACATACATTTAACGATCCCTCCTGCTTTAATATAAAATTAAAATACTTCACCATGTTATACAAGGTTTTTTAATGTCAACCCAGCTTTTATTTTCTTTCTACCATTACTTTTTCTCTTCTTACACAAATTAGATTATGCTTTCTTGCCTTTATGTCTTTATATTGTTCCTATCTCTCAATCTCTCCTGCACTACTTCTACTAACCAGGTCTAGTTAAAGTAACTCCCATCTCTACCCATCCCAAATCCTCCTCATTCTTCAGACCCAGTTCAAAAATTGTGGTGTCTTATCTGCCTCTTAACCAAAACTATTTTCTTCTGAACTCTTGGGACATTTTGATCAAGATCCTTATGGTTATAGGCTTTTTGAGATAAGTGTATTTTCAAGCTTGAATTTTGTTGGAGAGGACAGTGCTACAGATTGAACTCAGGGCTTTGTACATGTTAGATATATGCTTTACCACTGAAGTATATCCCTGTACTATACTTAAAATTTGTGTAGCGTCTAGCATGTTACCAAGGTTTGTATTAAAGACCAGAGAATCAAAGATAAATGAGATTAGTTCATACCTTTAAGTAGCTCAAATCTACTCAGATGTACACATCTAGAGTTTTAACTTGTCAAGTATTACACCACAAGCTGGTGGCTCATACTTATAATCCTAGCTACTCAAGGAGCTGAGATCTGAGCATTGAGGTTTGAAGCTAGGAAAGTCTGTGAGACTTTTATCTCCAATTAACCACCAAAAAACCAGAAGTCGATGATTTCCTAGGTTATAGATGATTTCCTAGGTTAGGCCAAAAAAGGGACATACCCACTTGAAATTCTTGCATTCTGGTAAAACTCAGGTGACATGCTGTGAGAAGCCCACGTCCCAACCAAGTTCAGCTTTGAATCATCATGGCCCAGATGTTAGACATATGAATAAAGAAGTTTTCAAGCCTAGGGAGGTAGCATAGTGATGAGTGCTTGTCTAGCAAGCTTACGGCTATGCTTTCAATCTCTAGCACGCCTGCTTGATACCGCTTCCCAAAAGTCCTTCAGATGATCTTAGTATCTAACCATTTTGTTTTTTGTTGCTGGTGGTGTTTTTCACATCTAGCAATTCTGAACTTTGAAGAATTTGCTAACCATTCATTCAAGTGTTTTTAGCTGAGGCCTCGGATAATATGGTATAGTGACAAAGCATCCTAACTCACAGAATCTGAGAACCTAACAAGACCTATTTCTACAGTATTAGACTTGGGATAGACTATTACATAACTGTTGTAATTGAAGCATATATTTAAGTAATATCACAAAGATTAATTTTAGTTGCAAGGGCAAAACTTAAAGAAACATGACAAATAAAAAAGCAAGCAAACAACTAAACAAATCCAGGAGAATACTTGTAACAATTGACCTAGTCACTTTAAGAAATTTGTTAAGAAAGCAAACAACTAACTAATCATCTCCACTATTATCACCACCACTACCACTACTTAACAACTAGATGCAATATACTATCCTAAATACATAACTGATCTGGACAAACAAGCTCTATAAGGTACTTCTGAGTCAATTAGAGAATCTGAAGATGATCACACAGCAGTAACGTCACTATCTTTTGATAAAAAATATATACACATAAATATATGCACTGAAAGAGTTGGAAGAACTACACAAAATTTTCCTGATGGAGATTTCTGAGTGTCAAAATCTGATTTTTTACTTATTTACTTTTTGGTGCCAGTCCTAAGGCTTGAACTCAGGGCCTGGGTGCTATCCCTGAGATGTTTTGTTCAAGGTTAGGACCCTACTACTTGAAGCATAGCTCTACTTTCAGCTTTTTGGTAATTAACTGGAGATGAATCTCACAGATGTTCCTGCTCAGGCTGACTTTCCAACATGATCCTCAGATCTCAGCCTTCTGAATAGCCAGGATTTTCACATGAGAGCCCCTGGTGCTAGGCTAAAAGTGATACTATGTATAAATAAATATATACTTATATATTATATAATTTATTTATTATATTTATCATTTTCACTTTTAACTTTCTATAATACGAACATACTTCAGTCTCATAAATTAAAATTATTTTGATACATGAATCTTGGAGAAGAAAAGAAAGAAAAGGGGTATGGATTTTGGAAAAGACAAAAGTGTTGGAAAGAGAAGTTTATTTGTAGGTAGAAGAGTAGTTTGTAGAGGAGAGTGTAAGACTCAGGGTATAAAAAAATTAAATGATCTCATTTAATTCTCACAATCTTCCTTCTATGTCTCCCTCCCTCCAGTATTTCAAACCCTAAGAATCCAGAGCTAGAACTGATGTCATAACCAAGAGTTTTAGCCCATGTCTGATGCCATGGCTCTTGCTCTTAACTACCAAACTATTTGATCCCCAAAGCACCAATTACATGACCAATTGAGGAAATTGAGCTTTTGCTAAACTTTCATCTTTCAAACTTAAGAAAAGTTAAGAGCACTAATAAAAATCATTATTTGATATGCCTTAGGCAAATAGATTTAAGTGAATTTTACTGTATGAATAAATTCCAACTCTTTTAGAGTTGGAATTTGGTGGTTCAAACTAAGTTATTTTAACTGAGTTAAATGATTCTACCTTTATAAATATGAAATGGGAACCTAATTTTATTCCACAAGCCCCCCCCCCTTCCCAACTCAATTCTGCAAATGTTGCTGAGAGCTTACCAAGAGTGCAATTTAAAGCAGGCAGTCATTAATAAAACTAACTCTAAAATACTAATTACAGACACTTTATCCATTTCCATGTAAATTGTTTGTTTGTACTTATTTACCCATCATTGTTCCCCTTACAATAGAAAAAATGCAAATGAACAAATCAGAATTCAGCTCTAATGGGACTTTCTGTTTATAACCATTAGCCCAGAGGTGTGCTGTAATTCAATTCTCAAGTAGCAAGATTTAGCCTCATTAACAGACTGCAAGGGGCAGGTTACAACTCATAAAACCCTACAGTAAACAAAGTTTATGGACACAGCACAAAATCTTGAGCCTGATTGACAGAATACTAGTTCCCTATCAGATTGCCTTAATTTACTTTTCTACTAATGTCCTAACACCACAGAGACAATTTTGCTTGGGCCTAGAGCTCTCCCCGGGGATGGCATATCTACATTGTTTGTTTTCTTACCCTTTAACTTCCCTCAAGACAAAGAACTGAAAAATAAAAGTTAATTGTTAAAAGTCATCATGGAGGGCTATAGAGGATGCAGCTAGATGGTAAGAGTGCTTGTTTAGCTTTCACAAGGCCTTAGGATCGATCCCTAACACTTGAAGGGGAAAAAAGTCATGAAGGAAAAGCTTGTACTTATACCAATTAAACTGATTATAATCTGCTTAATTGATATCACTAATTTCCAATTTATTAATCTCTGGATTTATTCTAAGTAAAATAATTTCATTTTAATTTGTATACACAGGCTCCATCAAAAGTCATTTTGTTAGGTCAGTGGTTGTGCTCAGTGGCAGAAGGCTTCTCTAGCATGAATAAGACACTGCGCAAGATCCCCAGGAACACACACACACACACACACACACACACACACACACACACACACACACACACACACACACACACACACACACACACACACACACACACACACACACACACACACACACACACACCAGTTTGTATAATAGTATTTAAATATCCATGCATCTTATTATTTTTGCAACAAAAGTCACATTGTCTATGTTCAAGGAAAACATGACTAGAACAGCAACAATGATCATTTTATTTTAGTATAGTATTCAACACAATTTTCCCAAAAGTGTGGTTAATATTTTTGACAATGATAATTTGCCTAAACCTATCTAAGTAGAGAACTGTGTTTTAATATCTGTTCTGATCATTCTAAAGTCAAAAGAATGAAGAAAGCCAGGCCTAAAGAAACATAGATCCCATGGTTTCCCTTATTTGTAATAACTAGTATATGTCTGAGACAAGCAGAAAAGGTCAGTTAAGTTGATGTTAGGTGAAATGAACCCCAAGATAAGTATTCAAATGTTTTTTCTTTCACACGATTATTTCTAACATATTTATAAGATGATTTCTTTGTTGCTTTGTATGTCCCTCCCCCCACAGTATAACCCCTGTTTTCAATGTATTTGATGTTAGTATAATTTGTGGAGGGGAAGGGCAAAAACAAATCATTTAAAAATAGGGATACAGGTGGCCCCATTGCAACAATGAGATGTACAAGTCCTTATGTCAAAAAACAAAGTTTATAACTTTGACCAGGGGTAGGGGTGGGTGGGAGTTGGGAAGGGATGGGAAAGGGGAGACAAAAGGAGGAGGTAACAATGCTTGATAAGAAATGTACGCATTATCTTGCCCATGTATCGTAACCCCTCTGTATGGTATTTTCACAATTAAAAAAAATGAAAAAAAATTGATCTTAAAAAAAATAAAGTCAAAAGAAGACTGACACATTGCTATAATTAAACCATAGTTTTACTAGGAGTGCTGACAAAAAATAAGGTTTATTTTTTGCTGGCAGCTTATTTGAAAACATTCAAGTTTAAGTAAGCTTAAATATATTTTTGATTTAAAAAAATGGCTCTATGCCATTTTTGAGTTGGTGGTATAAGGTATGAACTGGTGGCTCATACCTGTAATCTTAGCTACTTCAGGAGGCTGTGTTATGGAGGATGGAGGTTTGAAGCCAGCCCAGGCAGAAAAGTCTGAGGTAGCATCTCCAAAATATCCAGAAAAAAGCTTGGCTGGAGTTATTCTTTTTAGTAGAGTACCAGCTATGAGCAAACATGCCAAGTGAGACCATGAGGCACTGAATTCAAGTCCCCAAAGTGGCAAAAAAAAAAAAAAAAGAATTACTCTGATGACATTTACCTTTTTCTATACAGTGTTATTTAGGATAATCAGCTTTCTTAACACAGATGCACTCTTGGTAGGATTTGATGGTAGCTGTGTTTTGGAAAACGGCTTCCTTTCCATGACCATCTTTAAAGGTAAAACAAACTTTTGAGAAAATACTGGTCTGTATTTTCATAAAGGTATGTGTTCTGTTCACAATTTAGTGAGACAGTTATTGATATCTAAAACTTGATAGAAATTGAATCTCAAATATACCACCCAAGGTCATACATCTTATAAATGGCAGAGTCAGAAATAAATTCAGTATGCACTGTTCTTATCCACTACAAAACTGGTGTTCAGTGAATTTGTTTTTAAGGCCCTAATGTTTAGTAATTATATCTATGAGTTTTTTTTTACATATACTTGTGCTATACAAATCAGTTTAATTTCCCCTTTGTGCTACTGAATAGAAATAATGAAAAACTAATTTATATTCTTTTGAAACTTAGGTTTCCAACCTTGAATCATAAGCCTTTAAGAAAAGTGTAAAACGTAGCACATTTAAGCTTTGTTTTCTCTTTTCTAGCATCTTCAGGATAAGGCAAATGCTCTGCTATGGTTCAAAATAAAATCCATATTTCAATACACTGGAAATATTCAAATAGAGAAGATGGATCAGAACGAACCATTCTGGACACACCCACACCTGAAAAATATTTAGCCCTCATATGTCTTCAAGTTACTATTTTCCTTATCATTCTGAAATGGTCTACAATCTGCTATAGATAGATGCACTAGCAAAACTTGACAATTTAAGGACAAACTCTTCAAGAATAAGTAATGTAATTCCTTGTTTCCTTTCCATAAAAATGTATTGGTATGCAATTTTTATATTTCACAGTTCACCGACATCTAGGCAAGCTTTCTTCCACTGCTTCAATGGTGCTACTTTTAATTTTATCCTCCTTAGTCGTAGTAATTAAAGTGATCAGCAGTGGCATCCCAGCGGCTTTGACACAGCTACAACCCCCTAGCAGACTTTTGCTTTTAAGGGGAAGGGGAAGAAAAAGAACTAGAGTTTCATTTCACAGAGAACAAGAAATTCAAGCTTCTCCAATCTTCAACTTTATTCAATTGTTCTTTCAGCAGCCTTTGGATCTTAAGAAGCAAATAAAAATGGCTGCCATGGGGGGTCCTTTTTATACTTGCCGCAAATGTCACCAACTGACATTAGCCAAAAAAATGATGCAACGGATTTGCAAAAGTGAATTAGAACATAAGAACCTGTCAGTATAGCTGCTGAGATCATTACCCACCCAATGGTGCCTTTCATAACATTAGGTATTTTTACTCATTCAGTTGAAAAATAGATTGAGAAGTCTACCATATACTATACACTTTCATGAAACTTTAACAAAATTTAAAAAATGCTATGTCAGATAATATAGTTTATATCCTTAGTATTTATAAAATAGATTAGAACAGATCAAAGCACTCTATTTGCACCAACAAACCCTTAACAATACAATATCCTGTACTTGTGATGTGTTCAGTGCTTCATACAGTCTAACTATCTTCCTAACTGGATTATAACTAATTGGACTAAATAAATTTTAATCTATCTAAATGTTTTTAAAAGTTTTATTTGGCACTACTAATATTTCACAGGATGCTATTCTCAAATGGTCCTTGGAATTCCTGAATTTCATAGTAAACTAAGAAAATTACTTGACTACCACTCTTTCTTTCATTATTAGATGGGAAGCAAGGGTCTGTTATTAGGCATTGAGAATGGATAAAAAAGAAGAAAAAAATTCTGTGCTTGTTCAGAGGCAGGGATTACACCAAAGTTTACCTAGCCAATTACTACAAAAACAAAATAAAATAAATAAAATTACAAGATCTTTAGGGGTTTAGGTAGGCTAGCTAATATTTTTTACCACCAACTTGATCAGTTCTTAACCGAATAAATAGGATTTAGGATGAAACACAAACTGTTTAGCAGATCTTTTCAATCCATTTCAAACTTTTCTTATGCTGGCTTATAATATACGCAGACATGCTTATAAATGGTCACACCTGCTCATTTCTCTGGGGGATGGCCTGATCTCTGTTTCTCTAACAAAGAAAGAAAGAAAAAAAAATTAGCCTTTCTTGTTGCAAAACAGAGTGGAAAGTCAAAATCTTTCTCAAGTTTGCCCCATCTGGTCAGATTAAATCTTTGATCGACCCTGGGGATTACATTTATTTTTGTAGTAAGTACTAAATTTTGGATGTTTAAAATACACAGGCAAAATAGTAAACAGAATGTGAATTAAAGTTTGAGATATATTTTGATAAATGAGTAGAAAACATGTAAAAGATTAATTAAAAAAACAGCTACAATTCTATCATTAGCATAAAACTGAGTACATCATATTCTAGATCTTTATGTATGTCCTTATTTGAAGATAACAACAAATATTATTCTCAATTATAAATTTTTTTCTGAGTATTATGCCATGCTATACAAATAAAGAATTCTGAACATGAAAGAGTATGATCAAATTAATGTTGTGAAACAAGATTTTCCTTTAAAAGTATCTAGAAGCAAACTGGGACAGAAAGTTTTATATTATAAATAAGTAATCATTTTCTTTCACATCGCTAACTAATATTTAAGACTTTCAAGTAGTTATTATATTTCTCTATAATAATTATTTTAGGATTATAAAAGCAATTATTTGTGTTTTTGAAAACTTCAAATTGCATTAGCAGAACTAATGGAAATGGTTTGGGCCTCCAAAAAAGAGGACCCTTTGATAATTTAATTCCTCTTTTCTTTGTGAAACTGATAACTTCTTAGTTTAAAAAAATTATAAGGAAAAAAGAAGAATGGCTGACTAAGTAAGTATCACCTTGTGTTACATCCAAGGCCTCTTGCTGGTTGTCTGGCTGCTCTTTTGTAGGCAAAAAGGAGCTGAACGCTCTCTGGCTCCTTAGATCTGGCCCAACAAATGCACTGCCAGTCATGCACATGGATCTAGCTTAAAACCCAGTGTGAGCCTAAAAGAAGCCAGTCAGACTGGCACCTACTCATGCAGAAGGAGATAGATTTGTCATGACAGGCTGATTATTCAATGTAAAGAAACAGTTTAGCTTTTCTAATCTGGTACAAATACATCTTTCTCTGCAAAAAAGTAA